>NC_141540.1:130840000-131140000 GCF_021556685.1 Rattus norvegicus
AAAAAGCAACTCTCAATCTATTCAAAGCCCCCGAGCTAATTCCTACCTACTAACGAGTAGGTTGTGTTCCTTACTTCAATCAAAATCCTGGAGCGAAGTTACAAATTCGACAGAAACAAGAAGGGGCACAGAGACTTCCCTCCACAAGACAACCAGCACACAAGACAACGCCCCAAAGGAGCCACCCAGCAGCCTTCTTGGAGTGGGAATCTGCCTGCATATTAAACATCTACTGTCAAGCCTGAAAACAAGTCCGAAATGAGGTCCAGGACCCTGGAATTTCCTGCTTTCTTTTGTGACTGCATACACCACTTCATATACTTAAAAGTTGTTTATATTAGCATTTGCAGCTGAGTTGATGCCTTCTACCCTGCTAAAACTTTGGGGAGAGGGATTCTCAACTAATGAAATGTCTCCATAAGCTTTGTTTGATTTGCAAGCAAGCCCGTCATGTGTTTTCTTCATTAATAATTGGCATGCTTGGTCCCAGGTCACTTAAGGTGGCCATCGCTCTGGAAGTTGGTCCTGGGTAAAAGCAAACTGACAAAACCCAAGGGGAGCAAATCAATAAGCAAAAATAGTCCAATGTCTCAGCCTCAGTTCCTTCTGCCAGGCTCCTGACTCGAGCTCCTGCTAAATTTCCATTGATTGATATAGATTAAGTGAAATAACCCCGCCCCCGCCCCAGCTGCGTTCTTGACCATCTTGTTTATTCACAGCAGTGGAAACCCTACGATAGAAGTTGGTATCATGGGGCTGAGAGATGGCTCAGTGATTAAGAGCACCGATTGCTCTTCCAGAGGTCCTGAGTTCAATTCCTAGCAACCACATGGTGGCTCACAACCATCTGTAATTGGATCTGATGCCCTCTTCTGGTGTGTCTGAAGACAGTGACTGTGTATACATATACATATAAATAAATCTTTAAAAAAATAAAAAGAAGAAGTTGGTATCATATTCATGGCAGATTGTTGTAACAGACCTGGCTGTGGAAGGACTTGGAAACATTGGGCTAGAAATGCTGTTTAAGGCAGTGCTTAGTGTGGTATAGTGGGAACTTAGAAGAAAATAGTGCACACGATGGGGCCCTGACTTGGGAGGTTTCAGAGTGAAGCAAAGATTCTATGTAATACATAATAGTTTGAACTAGAACCTTTGTTTTGCTGGGACAAATGATACTGATGAGCTGGGACTGAAGGACTGGCTGTGGTAAAGAAAAACATAACAATATTAATATTAATGTCTTCAGCAAATCAATACAGTATCTGTCTTCATTGTCCTAGTTAGTTCCCCAATAACTACACAGAAAGATCAAGATTTATTTTGAACCTAAAGTACAACAAAGGCATCATAATTCTATTCTAGCCCTCTAATCTAATATGACTACCCCCCAGCCCAAATTCCTGATAAAATTGCTTTTTTTTTTATTGGTCTGACCCCCCTGGGTTTCAGGAATGTTCCTACCTTGTTGTCTATCCAGACACCTTCTTCATGGCGACTCCTCACTTCCTCTCTTTCTCTCTCCCCTCCCCTGGCTAGTGGGAATCCCATCCCATTCTCTCTATCGCCTAGTTATTGACTTTTCCAGCTTTCATTGACAAAGCAGAGAATAAATGGTGAGCACTGCTTACCCAAATTCAACACAGAAGATTCTTGACAGAAGTATTACAATGCTATGCTTGGATTGCAACACAATATGAAGGCAAACAAATCAGCATTTAAATAAGACAAGGATAAACTTTACACAGAGCACAAAAACATGCCTACAGGCGAGACAAGCATCATCGAGGGAAGGTTTCCACAGGGTCAGTACACAGATGTCATGTTCCTCAGGCCTCCAATGCTGTACCTTGTGCCAGCAGCTGCACCTGGTCATAAGAGTTTTCCAGGTGGTACTGCTCTTAAAGACACAGAGGAGTCATGGAGAGCAAGAGAGACTAGTGTCTGAGAGAGGCCAATAGAGGTCATTAGTGAAGTGGAAGCCTCAGCTGCAGAGAAGTCCTGGGGTTGGAAAGGTCATGGGGAGAAGTTGGGGCTTGGTACCTTCTGGCAGAATTAGTATCCCTAAAGAGAGCCCAGGAGAGGTGATTAGTGAAGGTGCAGTACGGTTGCAGCCTAGACTCCAGCATCGTGGAGATGCCAGGTCTGTAAGTTAATGACTAAGGGCAGCAGCAGTTTCGGAGTGGAGCCAGCCTCAGCCCAGGAGATGAGGTGTGTGTGTGTCTTGGATGGCAGAAACGGAAAACTGGAACTGCAAGTCATTTCAGAACAAAGCAGGTTGTAAACGGGCTTCAGACACCAAGCACTGAATTTTTCCACTGTTGAATTTAGCTTTTACTTTGATCTGATTGTGAGTGGATCCTGGATTTTCCCTCCTGGAGTAAGACGTCATGAACTTAGGTTAGGTTGTTGTGTGTTTGTTTTCCCAACAGAAGCCCACAGTTCAGAGATTTTGGGGTACTTTAGAGAGACTTGGAATACTTCCGAGAGTCTTTGACTATTTCAGAGGGGCTTTGAACTTTGAATGAGCATTCATATACTTTAAAGTGCTTGAACGTTTAAAGCATTTGCATTTTCAAAGACTTGGGGCTTTTTCCAATGTGTTTCCATAGTTTGATGTTGATAATCACAAGAGGTCTTAGGGACAAAGGATAAAGGTCTTTTCCATAAAGGGAAGGTTATGGTTTATTGGTATTATGTGGGTGTGTCAATTTGACAAGAGTTCAATTGTCTTTGGTGGTTTTTGTCACCTTGACACAAGGCATCTGACAAGAGGACCCTCAGTTTAGAAAATGTCTCCAACGGATTGGTTTTGGGTAAGGCTGTAGGGGGTTCTCTTGAATGAGTGATGCGTGAGGAAGGACCCTGTTCACCGTGGGGCACAGCACCCCTCAGCATGTGGTTCTGGGTGATATATAAAAGCAGTGCACGCCTTTAATTCCCACCCTCATTCAGAGGCAGAGGCAGGAGGCAGAGGCTGAAATGTATGAATTATACTTACCAGGTTCCAGGTACCTAATGCTAATACTCTTTTTTATCATCATAACAGTTTGTCAAAATCCTTGGCCCTTAACATATCTAAAGATGGCAATGGCTTCCCCAATAAAAAAAAAATTCTAGGATTATTATTCTAGATGTGACAGAAAATGGCTGCTGCAGATTTTTATCCATTCTTCTCAGCACTGGAAATTGAGTTTTTATGCAGAGCAGTGCTGTGTCCTGTGGTGCCAACTGCTCGTGCCATTGCTTTACCAAGGCTCTGCTAAGGGAGCTGTCATGGAATGTGCCAGAAAACACATATTATTCTTAGTATGTCTCATGTGTTCATTCTTGTGTGCCAAATAATAATTCCGTAACGGGTATATTGTGCTCTGCATATCAAGAGCTTGCAGAGGATAGGAAACACACACGATGTCCCATGTATAGTAACGGCTGAACTGTAGTTTGACACTACAAATGACACAGTATTCTGACAATCACACAATGCCTGTAACAAGGAAGCAGGAGGAAAATTCACACTGGGTCAAAGATCTGCACAAGCGGTTATTCTCGCGTTGTTAATTACTATTCATTATTTTGTCTTATTAAAACAATATGACCACTCTAGGCATATGAGATGACCTGGGAGACTTATTTCAAGAATGCAAAAACTGTGCTGTCAACGCACTGTGCCAATTATCACAAGTAAAGTCAGACTTCCCTCGCCATTAATAATGCTTAAGGTAATTAATGTTTAAAGGAAGAAAGTTAATTTTAGTTCCCAGTTTGGACAGACCTAGCTCATGATTGTGCTGACTCATAGATTTGAGCAGGAGGTAAGATAGCTATTATAGAAGAAAGCAGGATCCAAGGCTTTCTCGAGAAGGACTTGGGATGAGGGTGGCCAGTCAGTTGCCTGGCTGACTGCTGATACTTTTCCCCATAATTCTTGCTGTCTTGAGATGGGGAAACTGTCAGTCAAACTGCTTGTTTTGAAGTCTCGGCAATCACCCTGAGGAAAATATCCCAGGGATGAGGGCCACTGAAACTGCAGCTGCTCCCAGAGGGTTCGTTCTGGCAATGTGCACTAGCTCTGGAAGATGACACGGTGGGCATCAGGAGCCTCTGTATGATCTTGTTCTTTCTGTAGCCCTTAGTTAGACAGCAGTGGGACCATGTCCCCAGTCACTCAGAGGATATGAGGCTTGTAACTGCCCCATCAACAAAGATCATGTTTGATATAAGGGTAAGGTTATGATCGATTGGTGGAACTGGAAGCTCATGTGGATTACTACTGCTATACCCCAAATAGATGTTTCGCATGCTTCTTTCCTAACTATAAGACATTCCGCAGATTTGTTGGACTTGTCTGGGAGGCTCCACTCCTGTGTTCTACCAACCAGTGTTGTAATGTTAAGAACAATTAGGACTTCTCCTGGGTGGTCCCTTTGCCTGCTGCCCATGATCCTGTTCATAGGAAGATCAGGTCATGTCAGTCCTACAAAGGGTATCAAAAACTCTGGACTTCTAATCCTGGTTGAGGTTCACAACCTGTGCCCCAACTCAGGTGTGGCTATCCCTCCTAAATAAGCCAGTGTAAACCTCTTAATTGAATGTGGAAAACAGAAAGAGGAAATTTATCAGTGGGGCTACATTGGGAAGAGGGACACACTACTCAAGTCAATCTTTGGGGTGCTTCAGTGAGATCAAGGTTTAATACAGGGCCCAGGATAAGGTCTGGTCATGATGTTAGCCCACTCAACACTGACTGACTCATCATTATCCGGGCTTCGACCTCATCCTATAAGGTGGTCTGACAAGTCGTTAGAACTGTTCGAAGTATCTTTCTCCCAGCATGAGATTCCTGGGGGAAACTCCCATTTCTTTCCAGTCCATTTTTTTTCAATAGTCTAATAGTCAGACTGAGATACACAAATATCTCCTTAGAATATTTTCATTCCCATCAGACCAGTTGTGGCAGTAGCAAAGGAGCGACTGAACACTGAGAATTCAGGGTCCTGGTTTCTGAAGCTCTGAGCTAACACTAGGCTGCAGCTGAAGAGTTTCAGACAATAACAGAAGCTACAGGATTTTAAGACCGGGAAGCACAGCAGAAGCATTGAGAAGACAGGAGGCTGTGAGGAGCACAAAGGGGAAAAACATCTGGGTCTGAAAGCTCCAGATGTTATAGGCATGGACCTGAGTTCAGAGGATGTTAGATGCCACATTCTTGTGTCGGCCATAAGATTGCACTAGGGCCAAAAGGGATAGAAATAGGAAAAGAGAGTTTACTAAGAAGAGAAAAGCACTTCCCAGAACAGAAGCAAGCTTGTGAGCTGAGGGAGACCCAAGATGCTCTGGGTTATGAGGCATGTGACCCTTCCTAGGACATTTGCACAGCACCCAACTCCCTCATGCATGTAACTTTGATTTTGTTTTATGGTTTTTTATTTCTTGTTTGTTGGTTTCTTATTGTGTGTGTATGTATGTGTGTGTGTGTGTGTGTGTGTGTGTGTGTGTGTGTGTGTGTGTGTGCAATTCTCTCAAAACTTTTTGGAGAACTAAAGGGACAGTGGTCAGTCAGTCTTGTATAAGGACATCCACGTTGATAGTGTACAGTCACTGCATAACAGTGGTACAATATTCCCTGCATACTTTATTAGAGAGGGAACTGATTTTCTGTAGTAGGAGCTGGCTATAATCCTAAGGAGTTTAGTTTAAAACTGTCATATATCCTAAAAGATAGAAACGATACGAGATTAAAATACTAGGTTTAGGCAAGAATGACATGACTATGCCGACCAATCCCAGAAAGGACAAGAGCCAGGAAGGCGTGTCTACGTTTGTTCCAGGAATGCTATCCTTTGCAGCTAGTTCTTAGAAGCATGAGTTCTTGGATTGTTTAAAAATAAAACCCTATCACTGTAGGCATAAATTCTTAGCAACCTGCTTTTAATAAGGGTTCAACCTCTCCTCTTTTCCACCACCCACCAGAGGTTGTGGAAGAGAAAAGTTATTAGGACACGGGGGAGGTAAACCTGATCAGCAATAGTTCTTTGGTGGCGAACTCAATCATCTTTGCCAGCAGTTCAGTCCAGTAGCAAACACCAAATACCAGTCCTCTCAGCAGGCAGATGCCATGCGCAAACCAGCAGCTATTAATTCAATCCAGAAGAAACCGCAAGGCTCACCCACTGGTCCAAGGTGAGGCTTCAGCGGAAGGTGAGCAGTTCTTTGGCAAGTTTCTCTCAATGGCAGCATTATCACGAGTGGAGCTCAACAACTCTATGTAAGGTAAACAGATACATGCACATAGTTAGCAAAGAATAGCGAGATGGAGCAACCAAACCAGTGCTTTCCCTCCCACTGTCTGTGGGGTCATATTTATACTCCTCCATCATGGGTCCTTTCACGAGTTTGCTATATCAAAATATCCTTTCACCTGTGTGCCTAGCAAAACATCACTTGACATAACTGACTTTCCAAAGAAACTACAAGTTCCTACTTCATATCATTCTGATGACAGCTTCATATCATCATCACATGCCAAGAATGTGGGCTGGTGAGACAGCCTAATGATGGCAGGCGCTGTCTACCAAGACTGATGATCGGTTTCATTCCCTGGAATTCACATAGTGTAAGGAAAGAACTGACCCCTGCAAGTTGCATACACACACACACACACACACACAGACATCCCCACCCCCACCCCATTTAAAGGCTTGTTCAACTGACAGGATAGATTTAAAAGAGAGACCAGGTAAGGTTTTATTAATGACCGAGGTAAAGGAAAATAATGAAGAAACGCAAGTCCAAAGTAAGTTCAAAGTTACTGATAGATTCAGCTGATTCTATTTACATGGGCTTTACATAAGTAGAAAATACCTTTGTACTGTAGCTTAGGTGGCTGTAATTCTCCTTCCTACCTGGCAGGTTGGTAGCCCATACTTGAGATTTTTATGGGAAAGTCTCTCTCTCCCTCTCTCCCTCTCTCCCTCTCTCCCTCTCTCCCTCTCTCCCTCTATCCCTCCCCCCTCTCTTCCTCTCTCCCTCTCTCCCTCTCTCCCTCTCTAGCTCTCTCTCTCTGTCTCTCTCTGTGTGTCTGTCTCTGTCTGTCTGTCTGTCTGTCTGTCTGTCTGTCTGTCTCTCTCTCTCTCTCTCTCTCTCTCTCTCTCTCTCTGCCGCTTTCTCTCTGTCTTATAGAACCTAGTTCCTTTTTTGTATTGTTACCAATAATTTTATTCTAGTTACACTTCCTTGCTAGGGATTTAAGACCCCCTTGGATTCATCAGTTTTCCTTGACCAATTGCCCCATATGAGACACTAGGTTGACATTGGATGGCTTTGGAAACACTGAGGACATTGTCTTTTGTGTTGGCTCTCTTTTCAGAATGTATACTGCTTAGGGTTAAATATCTGAGGTCTCTGATATCTCTTTTCAAGACAACAGGTGACTTCCACGGACAGTAGCACTTTCGGGGACATTCCACTCTTGTCTGGTGCTGAGCTGATTTGGAGGTAAGGATCAAATACTGATTTTCCTTTAACCATCATATCATTGTCTGTTCTCTCCTGGCACATGGTTTCTGAACACCCAGAAGTCCACCACAATAGCATTGAAAAAACAGATCGTGCTTTAAAATGGAATTAATGTAAAACATTGAGATAAAGCTTGACAGATTTTACAATAAACCTTGACTATCTTATGATTTGGAATTATTTCAGTTAGAAGTTTCACATACTCTAGGAAAACAATAAGTAATTGTCTTGATAAAATACAAAATCTTTGGTTGTTAGGTGTATTAATTACTTAAAGTAAGTTGAACATATAGGGCTATGCCATTGTCCCAGACATTGTGTAGCCTAGAGAATCATCCCCAGACAAAGGCAGTTGGTTTGTAGAGGGAGGCTATACTGTGGAGTAGAAGCCATCATGTCTTAAGAACCAGTTTCGTTTTTCCAAGCCAGAAGGGTGCCTTTAGACCACTTATCGAATCTAGTTTGAGACAGTGAGAACCATCTGGGCTAAAACTCTCATCTGGTCTTTTGTTTCTTTGTTTGAAGACTTGAGCTACACCATGAACCATAAGAAATTTGGGGAAACTTGGCAGTTTTAAATTATATGACCATTTATATGTTCAAAGGCATATGTGGACAGCAGTGAGAAAGTCTGGGGGTCACCAGCAGGATGAGACTTAATCAGAGACTGAGCAGTCACTTGAAAATGCCATGTCGGATTGTCTGTATCCTCTAGCCCATACAATTCAGTCACCACGCTGATGTAGGAGCACGGTGTTGGCACTACTGGAGGCTCTGCACAAGTGCACATGCATTGAACTGTTGTCATAATTTCCCAGTGACATAAATTAAACAATTATTATGCTCTGCATATATTAATTAATTATAGAAATTAATATGGTGTCAATTATTTCTTAACCAGCTTCCCCCCCCCCAAATAACCACACCTTTTAATATTTCAGAGTCTTATGTCTTAGCTGGGCTGACTCTCAGCACCCATCCAGCCAAATGGCTAGCTACACCTTCCAGACCCATATAGTCATACTTGTCTTCTCTCATGTCTCCTATCAAAGATACTTCCTCCTTCTTCCCAGAATTCCTTTCTCCCTCACAGGAAGTCCTACCTCCCACTCCCTGCCTAGATAATTGGTTATCAGATTTTTATTAAAGCTGATCAGAGAATGCCTTAGGTAGGTGAGGAAGGACAGAGACACAATTTCACAAAGCATACCCCAACACAGTGAGATCTATGTGTACCTCTCAGTATGTGTAGCTCCTTCTGGGCAGCTCCTCGGTTTTGAGAACAATCTTAGCGGCCACTGCTAATGTACGCATTTCAGAGAAGGCTCTTCTGGCTTCCAGCTGCAACTCTAAACTAATGAGTAGATGGAAATAATATATACTGAAGGTTGATACATAGAGGAGCATATTGCAAACATAGCTAAGAGGTACATCAGCATTCCTAGCATGCTCAAATCCCTGAATTCAACTCCTGCTATCACTAACATGAAGAGGAGAAACTCCACATGAAGTGACCCTTTACTGTGAGCTTCTTTTGTTCCGAAAATCCTCTGGAAAATCCTCTGTGCATCAATTCATTGACGGTTATTCAAGCACAGTCCTGACATCATTCATTCTTGCCCTCAATGTTTCTACCTCAGGAACGATAAGCAAAGTCAGAGAACAGCAAAGCAAGAAAAGAGAACCAAGCAACTACATCTTCCTCAAACCTGGCACAGGGCCTGCCTTACAAGGATTATGCAGACTTTGCAGGGCCAAAGACTCCCCAATGTAGAGGATAAAGACAGAATCTTCCTAAGATTTGAATGTACCATTAACATATTTGATTTCTTTATCAGAAATGTCAGCTTGATAATAGTCTTAACGAGATAGCCCTAACTAAGTGATCAACAGTAATTCAGGTAAATGAGGTTTGACATAGTAGTAGAAACATAATTGTGCAAAGTCAATCGCACAAGTTGCAAATGTATCACTAGTGGCATCAGTTGACGGTGCCCGCACCTCCACAGTACTGAGAACCAGGCGTAGGACTGGGGGATTTCACAAAACACAGAGACTCGGGTCATTTGTGCTACGAGAATGCCAATGCTTTACGAAGATTCAAAGAATATATACCCCAAGTCCACTGGGTGGAAAGATCCAGGAAGCACAATGGAAAAACAAGTTTACACTCTCGGGATGAAAACAGGAACAAAAAACAGGAACTGGACTCAATGGTGTTGCTGCCCATCAGCCAAACAGCAAAGGCCAAGATGTTCTTTTCTTAAGAACAAAAGTTTCCACATGCATCAGCAAGGCTCAGCAGGGGTCAAACACTGAGGGAGCCCAGGAGGGTCCGACAATCAATAACCAATGTATGTGCTATACTACACCTCATTCTGCATTGTTTTAGAGACTTTTCATTCCCACACAATTGTTCCCCATTGAGGTGAAGCCAGAAATGAGTCCATGCCCTACAGTCACACAGTGAAGAATTAATATCGACAAAATCAAAACTTTGCTATACAGAAAACAATTAGCAAGTGAAGTCTCAGAAAAACTGGATAAAGGTTTTGGTTTATAAAGAAAAAAATTAGGTTTTGTTAAAAGGTAGAAATGCAAGGGTCTCTGTGATCTCCACAGCCAGCAGGGTCATGACCCAAGAGAGGCAAAAAGGAAGTTCTGTTCAACATGACTCGGTAGCCAGTGTTGTTTCAAACTTCTGGAGTCTAGCCTTGAGTAATTTATTTTAGGCAAGTTTAAGCACATCATTATTTGGTGAAAATTTAATCTGGTGATAACTCAACCCTACATGTATGAAAAAGCATATATGAATCTCTTTGAAGAACAAAATACATTTCTTAGAGCGTTACTATGGATGTGATAAAACATCATGACAAAAGCAACATGAGAAGGAATAGGTTTGTTTTGTCTTATGCTTCCATAAATGTGATCATTACTGAAGCCTGTCAAGACAGGAACTCGGGCAGGGAAGGAACCTGGAGGCAGGAGCTGATGCAGAAGCCATGGAGGGGTGCTGCTTACTGGCTTACTCATCATTGTTTGCTCACAGAATCCACAACTACCAGTCTAGGGACGGCACCATCCACAATGGGTTGGGCCCTCTACCATCAATTAGTGTTGAGAAAATGCCCTACAGGTCTGCCTAGAACTCAGTCTTATGGAGGCATTTTCCCAACTGACAATTCTAGCTTGTATCAAGTTGACATAAAAGTGGCCAGCACAGTAACCTACATCCAGATTGAGATAACTACATAGAAAACTCTTTGTAATGTTTATGAAGGTATAATGTCTATGAAGAACAATCTCGGTTCTTTAGATAGAATGAGAAAAACACGTTTTCCATAAGAATCTGAGGGAGGATCCAGCGTGGTACTGGGTAGATAACAGGACACGCATTCCTACCTTTGAAGGAACAATGCTGAGTGGTTAACATTCTAGATTTTCTGAGTACTTATCTGTGAGTGCAAAGACCCCATGCCTCCTACAAAAAATAACCTGCACTCTGATTATTATTGTTAAGGAACTTTCCCTGATAACCAGTCAACAATTATCTCTTCCAGAAGTCCCCAATTTCTTTTACACATCAAGTGTAATGAATTGATTGCAGTCTTAGGAGGGGGGTGGATGGGGAACAAGAAGAGAGGGAGTGGGAGATTTGCTGCTTTTAAAATAGCAGACCTCTTTTTTTGTCTGGTCAGTTTTCTACTTGGCCCAGCAGACTAAATGGGCTTTTACATGGAATATTTTCTCAAAGCTTCTCAATTTCTTATATCAAAATTACAAGTGTTGATAAGATGCCTCAGTGGGTAAAGCCACTTGCTGCTAATCCTGCCAGCCTTGGCCCCACATGGTAGGAGATAACCGATTCCCCCAAGTTCTGGAAAAATCTTAGCCATTTGGTGTAGAGTCTGTGGGACTGGACATGAAGTTGTATTAAGTATTGGAAATGATAATGGTCCCCCCAAAAGAGTAACATCATTCAAATTCAGAAAATTGCTTGTATGTTTACTATACATTTGTTTAGGAAAGGAAAGAAGGGAGGGAGGAAGGAAGGAAGGAAGAAGGAAGAAAGAAAGGAAGAAAGTAAGGAAAAGAAAGAAAGAGAGAAAGAAATTTCACTGTATGATCTAATCAAATTTTATTATTCATGGCACAAACTTTTCCTATGCTAAAATTAAAAACAAACAAACGAACACATAATAAACTATACCCTTATAGCACAGGAGGAAAAAACTGAAGCAAGTTTGATTCTGTGCCTGTGTCAATATTCTTATTTGTTTTAACATATTTTCCAAATTTTCAATTAGCCTGATTTTGTCACTTCTCATTATAGTCGAATGAAAGTAGCTGGCACATACTGTAGCCACCTAGTCATTCAAAGTATAGTTATGAACACATAGTAGATGGATTAGCTTTGTATCCTGCTATCATTTAACCCACACATTCTTGCAATAAAGTATATATCCTTGAGATTAATGTCCATAGTTCCAGTTCTTGGCTTGCCCGGGCTGCCAGAGAGTAGCTGTAGTGAAAATGAGAAACTGTTAAGTCATAAAGCTTTCATTTTTCTAACTCACCTCCTATGAATTCTGTGTAGTCGAAGAACTCACAGCTACCACAAAAGAACAGAGAATTAGCACCTTGCTGCCCCCACCCCCGACCGCCAGCCTACTGTAGCGTGTTTCTTTTCCTTCATTTTAATAATGAGATAGAAATCCCTACTGTGCTGCTGAAGTGTGGGTTAATCAAGATTATACCCAGGTGCCTTGTAAACAAGCACAATACCAGCCACTTTGTATTATGCATCCTCTAAGTCATATCTCCGTAACCTCTCTCTTCTCAACATGGCAACATGCAGTCATTAATGTCCCATCAAGCAGGTAGAAATGTAAAAGTGAAGGCAGGTCATGTGATACTGAGATCAGAGTCAGAAAGGAGCCAGCGCAGCACTCAACCTGTTGAGACTCTCCACTGAAGCCATGTTCTCTTTCTGCTCACAAATGACGGAACAATTTCAAGTCCCTAAAAATAGTGGTTGAAAGAGCTGGCCCTGAGCAGGGGCCGCACATAAGCAGGCCAGAGGACTAGAGCACAGGAATGCTACCCCTCCCCTTCCTCCTTGCATTCCTCTGCTGTGAGGTATCTCATGAGGTCCTCCCCCATTTGCGCCTCACCACTTGCAGCAGTTGGGAAAGCTGACCACGAGGTCTTGAGAACAGGAGAGTTGTTTCTGCCCCCTCACTGGCTGTAGCACTCAGGGGGGGCGTGCACATCGAGTGGGTAGCACAGTAGAACTGGCCCCAAGGGCAAGCGCCTGGGAGAGTTGAACCCGCCATCCCGCCATTCCTCTACCATGAGGTAGAGCAGATGCGGGGGTGGGGGCCTGGGGGAGGAACACCTTCCCACCTCGCCCTTTACCACCTTTGCTAGTTTTGGGAGAGCTGGCCCCAAGGTTATGAGTGGGAGAACTATTCCTGCCGCTTGCTGACCAGAGCTCTGGAAGGTGGGTTCTGTACCTCACCTGGGCAACACAGTAGAGCTGCCCTGATGCCAAATGTACTGGTGAGCCCATACAAGAGTGGGAGAGTGGGAGACCTGACCCAGCCCTTTGCCAACTGCAGTACTTGGGAAAGTTGGCCCCTTACCTTGACTGAGCAGCACAGACTGAAGGCATGAGCATAGGAGAGATGACCCTGCCTCCTGCCAATGGCAGCATTGGGTGGCATAGCCAGAACAGTGCTGGAGAGCTCACCCTGGTGGTACAGATAAAGGAGAGTTGACTCACTGACCAGATCAGTTACAACTAAAGCCCAGATTGGGGGCTCTGAGTTGGTTCACCCCCAAATCTATATCATCTGTGGATGGTTGGGACACATAAAAAGGCCAGCCCTGCAAGCCAGAGATCTCAAATCAGATTAGTGATTCATAGAAACGACCATTTGCAAGTGAATAGATGTGGACAGAGGGGTACCCTGTGGGATACACTGTGACATACTACAGCTTCCAGGATAAGATATTCTCTATGCTTGTGTGTGTGTGTGTGTGTGTGTGTGTGTGTGTGTGTGTGTGTATGTGTGTGTGTTATTTTTGAGGGGGAAGGTTGCAAGAGTGGAGGGTAGATACAATGGGAAAGAATGGGACTGGGTGCATGATGGGGAACGGGGTATCAAAAGCAGAAAGGAACCATTGCATAGCCTGCATTTACAATGCCAGGACCTCCATAAAGGCCGCCATACAAAGGCCATGCTTCCTTTACGGACCCTGGTTTCATGTTTTCTTTTCTTTCTTTTTTATGTTTTGGAGACGTATCTTAGGGAAATCTTTCACCAAATCCCTTGCACTTTTAGTAGCCTCCAAATGAAAGGGTCTCGATGAGCACTATATCCACTACCTTTATGCACTATTCTGGCCTGGGTGACATAGAAGTGTCCTGGATTGGCTGTCTTCAGAGGTTTGCCCCTACTAAGGTTCCTGGGACAAAGGAGCCATCCATTGACTCCAAGTTCAGGTAATCAGCTCCAAGTCTACCCTCTGAAGGCACTCTGTCCCTAAATTGGTCAGGTCACTGTTGGGTAGGCCAATCTGGCAGCTGACTGTCAATGCGCAGTTCCCTAGAGCTAGCTTCATATCTTTATGATTAAAGTGGTTATATTAATTATAATATATACCCAAGATTTTTTTATAAACTTAAAATAAGAATACATGCATCCAAAACCTTTGTAATAATTGAGTTGTTTTATAAAGTACGCCCTGATCCCAGTGAATTTGAAACGATGACCTTGAGCTTCATAATCCTGTCTATGTTATGGATCCTGAGAATCTGAAGAAGGCTGCGAAAGGGAGAAGGATAAAAGCTGGCCCTTTAAAGCCCTTACCCAAATAACGAATGGCACGGCCGTTAATAGATTAATGGATGGAAGGCAGCAGCAGGTGGCTTTATATGGGAAATAGATGCTCCAAGATCACCAGGAGAAAGAGACCAACTTCTCTGGAGAGTGCGGAGAGTGCTGGCTTTGCTGACAGCATAGTGCTGCTGTCCCAGGTCCTGAAATAGTACTTCCCGAATTCACATGGGAAATGGAAGGTTACCTAGATCTGAGTTCAGTGGCCTGTATCAGGCACTGTAGCTTGACCTGCTTGGGTTTAATCAACCCGAATGTGGTCAGAATGGCATTTAGTTCTGATCATGCTCTGATCAGTTTTGAAACAAAACTTAAACTTTGGCATAACTGACTGCTGTTCACCTTGCTGATTTGGGCTTTACTACATGACTCTCAATTGATCATGGGGAGAGACGTCTACCCTTATATATTTGTATGCATTCCAAAAGAGAAACTCCCTAACTGGTATTATTTCCAGATGCAGACATATGTGGAATCTTACTTTTAAATCCTTACAGAATTCTCAAAACAAACAAAAAAAAAAAACAACAACAACAACAAAAAAAAACCAAAATCAAACAAACAAACAAAAAAACCCCAGACTATTAACAAGGAAGTAAAATTGAAATTGAACAAGGAGACCCAGTAAAACAGTAAGCTAGCTTATTTGTTGTTTGTATGATCATCTCTAAGTCCCAGTAAGGGGTAAGGTATTGGTTTAATAAATATTATATCAGTCCAGGTATCAAAACATTGATTTATTGATACCTTTTGGTAATCAACTACTTTTATGGTTCTAAGAATTTTAAGCCACACTATTGGTGATTCTCTTGCAATATCTTGAGAAGCAAAATTCTCTAGTTCCCATATATTATTTAAGAATCCACTTGTTACCAGGATCCCCAACATTGTCATCTCCTTTTTCACTCTGGCATGGTGCTGAAAAACGTTTGAGCTTCCAGCTCAGCTAAAAGTCCTTATTCTACTAGTTCTGAGTGCCTGTTGGAAGGTGGGTAGTATATGTCCCTTCAGGCCTGCCTCACTACGAACACGGTTACACTGCAGACAGGGAGTCTCAGGACCTTCTCCCTGTCCTGCTACCTGATCAGCTATACCTCTATAAGTGGAAATTCCTGTCACTTAGAAGAAAATTTGCAATCAGCTCATGAGCAATGAGAGGTAAGACACAGAGTTCTTCCCGTATGTTCTGAGTCAGAATGGCCTGCAGCTAAAAATAACTGCTCAGGCTGCATGTTTCAGAGATTCATTTTCTGACCCTGCTGTTGGTAATAAGGCCATGAAAGTATCTTCACCACTGTAATTAAGGAAATGCAGATCAAAACACAGTGAGATGCCACCTATTAGACTGACTGAAATTGATGAATTATTATTATTATTATTATTATTATTAATTAATAAAGAGAGCAGTTAATAAATTAATAACATGGCACTTTCTCAAAACAAAAGACAAACAATTAAACTTTCATTTGTATTCATAACATAGTGAAAGGGTAGTAACTTTTATTCTTTGTCTTCATACAGATGACTTCTGGGTGCCACCTGCTTCAATGTCGTTTATCTTAAAAGGCAGGGAGTCTTCTGTACTTTCCACTGAAACTTTTGCTACCTCTAGCGGGCTCTTTAAGCATGAAGAATACACAGCATACATAACACAGATGAGTCCAGGTTTAGACCTAAGTACTTAACTTCAAAAATGATAGTGTTTTTATATGACAAGCAGCCCTATTTTTACTTCTTCATTTAAATTTACAGGGTGATTCAAATATACATTGTTTCCAAATGTAACTCAGTATTATGCTCCCTCTGTTCTATCCACCTCCTTACCAGAGATTTGTTTCCAGAGCTACTCAGGAATAGTGTGGCTTGTGAACATCATTCTGTAACCCTCCCTAACGTTAGCCGCGTTGGATAAAACCTTTGTTACCAAACCTTGAAAGGTTGTAAGCTGCTAGTTCCCCCTCAGACGTGTCTTTGGGACATGGAGTCTGACGAATGTGGAGGTAGGGGATGGGAGGGGATGACAATGTGCTGTACATGGGTACAAAATGGCAAAGAACAGGTTTAATAGGAAAAACAAAAAGCAAACAGAAAAGAATGCTTTCCTTTCGGCTTGTCATTACTTAAAATGAGGCACTCACTCAGTGAGAGAAGGAACAGCTATTTGTGCATTTGCATATTTGACTAATTTCCATGTCTTCTGCAAAAACATGGCTCAAAGTGCTTGAAGGCAAAACTCTGGAGTGGTTTCTGCAAACTGCTTGACAGAGGGATTGTCACACATCAAATGTTGAAAGGTAGCTACGTCAGCCACAGTGTCTCATTGTTATTCATTTACAGCTAGGACTTATCCACCCACCCACCCACCTGCCATATAGACAGAAAGGCAGGAAACCAAACAGTACACAGAGTCCAGGAAGTAGCGTGATCCCTAAGAAATCCAAGATCACCTAAACACTAACAACATCTGTGGGGACTGCCGACAGTCATAATATGCAAGTTTTTTAAACAAAAAATAAATGTTTATTCAGAAAAATATACATGGAGGCATATTTACCTGTGCAGTGTTTTTGTCCCTGTGACAATATTTGCAAGACAACTTTCCATTCCTGCCTCTGCAGCTGCAGTTATGCTTTTATTGATTTACCGTTCTATTCGTGCATGTTTTACTACAACTTAAATGGCCTCGAATCACGACCAATGAATGGGTTGTCAATCACAGCTGTCAATCAGGCTTACTGCATCTTTGAAAAGATAGAAGCATTCAGAAAACAGGGTTTCACTTGTTTCTTTTCTCTGTCTTGCACAATATCCCTGTTTGGGGGTGATGGTCTCCAATCGTTATGGGAATACCTTGCCACTGCCTTAACCACCTCTGTAACTTGGGGCATCAATCCGTAATAGGCAGTAGCTTAACTATGGCTATCGAATCCTGAATCTGCCTTATCACATCTATCTCGCAAGAGGGCTACTATTTTGTGAGCTTTCAAAGGAAATAGAAGTGATATATAGGTCACTGGGGAAGAATAGTCATGAAATTTTCTCATCAGCTCAGCAACTCAATCATGGACCCTGTGTGCTATACTACCGCCTAACCGGGAACATCATTAGCTGTGAAAAGTTTCTGAGTAGAATTGCAGTCTACTCTACATTAAGAATTTCATATATGGTTATATAGATCTGGTCCAAGGCCCACGGCTTGGGAAAGTCACTGGCTATAATGGAAAATTATATGTAGATTCCCATTGGGACACACACGTGCACACACACACACACACACACACACACACACACACACACACGCATATGTGTATATGTGTATATATATATGTATATATGCTAAATGCATGAACATGATATGCCTGTCAAATTGCTTTCTAATTAATGATAATTACATCTATAGATTAGTAACACTGACAGCTTTAGTCAAAGAAACTTCTTTTCTCAGTAGGCAGTGGTAATTTCAGACTCATAATTGGTCAAAGTACTGCTCAGCCTGGAATGGTATGTCTAGACTGGACACTCCTAGGCTCACGTACTATCATGGGAAAGAAGATTGAAAATGCAAGAATCAGAGGGCGGCAGGAGTGTTAGAACACTGTCTTCTGGGCACAGATGGCTTCTGTAGTCATGAACTCCTGGCAGCAGTGGTTACCTGCATGAAACTGGGCTCATCCAAACCCTGCCATGGCAGGGAAGGGATCTGCATGCTTTCCCTAATAAAGCACAGGCAGTTAATGGCTCTAGGGGAGGGAGAGACATTTTCTTCAAAGACTTAGCCACTGGTAAGATGTTTCGTGATTCTGACAACAACCTCTCATGTAAGCCACTTTAAGGACCTGAATGAATGTCCTCATTGGGTCACTGAGAAAAAAAGAAGAAAATGAAGTGAAAGGGGAAAAAGGAAAATATCAACAGGACTGGAGGGGTGACAAGAGAGGGTGACAGGGATGAATATGAACATAATATATTATACATGTCTGCAAGGAAATCAAAAGAAAAGCTATAGTTGTGTATAATTAATGAATGCTTCACCCAGATCCTCAAGAACCTAAAGAAATACCTATACTTTTATTTTATAAAATAAATATATGTATATATAATATCTATATTTATGAAATAAATATATTTTATACAATGTACTTAAGTAATAGTGTAAATAACATAGTAATATAAATAATAAAGTAAATATTAAAATTATTTTATAAAATAAATATATTTTATTCTATAAAATGAACATACCTGAATTTTTTCGTTTGAATTAGGTGTTTCATTGCTGTGCATTCTGTTTTATCTGTGACTGTAAAATGAGTGAAGATGAGACAATCTCATTTAGAAGCACCACAGTCACAATATTTTATAAATTATATATCATGATTCAAAGAGAATTGTCTGAATTTTATGCTGGAAATCATTGAGAATTGCATTACAGTAACTGGCCTCTTTGAAGACTCTGTCTGTGCAATATCTGTACACATATGGAGAGTGGTCCGTGCTGAGTCAAATCCTCTGCCCACTGAATTTCCTTCACGCTGTGTTGCTCTGTAGGTTGCTTTTGATTCTGGTTTTTAAGACACACTGTCTGTCAGCCAGACAGATATGGTGGCTTTCATCAGTGCTCCTGGTATGAGACAGGGAGATTAAGGCAGGTTGGAGGCCCTCCAAAAAAGAAAAGCAAAGAAGCATCAAAAGGAGACAGGTAATCACGGGCGCTCCTTCATTCGTGGAAACACCACTGTGGAGCAGAATGAAGACATCTCATCTCCAAAATTAATGCAGTTGCCTTATGAGTCCCCGTGTGAAAGGGGGCGCAGCAAAAACATCCACAATGTGATTTCTATCTTTTGTACAAAGTGCTGACTGTGCATGCCACATGGGACTTGTGACTTTTTGTGTTTTCATTAATTGCACTACACCTCTCTCTCTCTCTCTCTCTCTCTCTCTCTCTCTCTCTCTCTCTCTCTCTCTCTCTCTCTCTCTCTCCTCAGTAACAATCTGTAAAAAGCACAGATGCAGGAGAATGGGGTCTCATTTACCCCTCGCTGGCCTTGAACTAGCTATGTGTTTGAGTATGATCTTCGAACTCCTGACCTTTTTGCCTGGACGCTGGGCTCACGAGCATGCAGCATCATGCCTGATTTTCTGTTTCATGGTGGACTGTGCCTAGGGTTCTGAGCATCCTAGATAAGTATTCTACCAATGTTCCTGTATCTGCAGTCCCCCAAAATTAAATACTTCAAGAAATAAACACTTCGTACTCTAAAGCATTCTAAGAGGGCAATGCCATCATTTAGAGGAAAACAATTTTTGTATAAATAAATACAATACCTGGTAATTTTCCTCACCTAAGATTAAAGTTCTGGTAATGCTCCAATTTGTATTTGTATATCCCCCAACTTGTGTGTGTGTGTGAGAGGCATGTTCACCACATGTGTGTATGTGCCCTGCCCAGAGAGGTCAGAAGGGTTCATAGGATCCCCTGTAATCAGTTATAGGCAGTTGTGAGGCACCGTGTGGGTATTAGAAAATGAACCAGAGTCCTCTGTAAGAGTAATAAACACTTTTAATCACTGAGCCATCTCTCCAGCCCCATAAATTTGTATTTCTGTGTCCACAAGCAAAGCAACTGAAATAAAAACATAAAGTCTTCTGGTAGAAGTCTGTGTGGGCTGATTCTGTGCTGTCTGTGTGCAACATGATCTTTGAAGTATTTGATTTGTATTATCACTGATAAAATTAATGTCATAGACCAGGGCACAAAACTACTACAGCAAATGAACCGAGGTACGATCTTGGCTACGCAGTCATGAGGAATGCATGACCTAACATTGGTCAGTTCCTCCTCATTCACCCACCCCAAGAACACTTACCCAACTAGAAAACTTAAGAAAAGACCGAAGGGTCTAGGGAGATGGTTTAGAGCAGTGCTTCTCAACTTGGGGGTCAAGACCTTTTTGAAGGTATAACTACGCTTTCATGGTGGTTACCAAAGACCACTCGAGAACACAGAAAATTATTTACATTATGATTCATAACAAAAAGAAAATTATACTTTTTGAGGTAGCAATAAAAATAATTTTAAGGTTGGAGGTCACTACTACACAGGAAACTGTATTAAAGGTTCTCAGCATTAGGAAGGTTGAGAACCACTGGCCTAGAGGTTAAGAGTATGCACTGTACTTCTAAGGATTAGAGTTTAGTCCCAACACATATGTTTATAACTCCAGTTCCGTATGACCCTACACCCTCTCTGGCCTACTTGAGCACTCAAACATACATGGTGGACATTCATGCATGAACACATAAAGGACATTCCTAATCTTTGAGAAACAAAGCAGAAATTGCAGGCAATATCGTAACACAATTTGGCTGCAACTCCCATCTACAGATGCTTCTATATCACCCTTAACTGGAATTATGACATGCTACGCTGACTAATTGCCTAGTTCTTCCTCTAATGAATCAAATGAGCTAACATCTAAAATATCAATGTTTCAGCTCATCTGTCTTATGTGTACAGTCCTTTAAGATGTCAATAAACCTGATACAGCAAAACCTTAAAGCTGCAAACGGTTTTTGCAGGGCATGGGTTTAATGCTTAAAATAATTTTAAAATAATCATATTAATGTAGAATACATAGGTAAAAGTGTATATTTCCAATAGAATTGGTTTGCTTCTGAGCTACTTAGAGTCTACAACACTTTCTATTTGTGTGCTGGTTTTACAGTTTCTTATCCGACTGTTTCATAGTCTGGAATACCAGACAATTGAAAGAATACTGACTTCTCAGAGTACTTAGGAATGTATTGGGAAGGAAATACAACATAAATAAGGATCTTAACTACAATCATTGGTATTTGTTGGAGATTGGCTCTAATGTTTAGATTCAATTGGGAGTCTGCATGTACAAACACTAAAGGTCCTTGTCCTCACTTGGTTTTTGATCGATCAATAAAGATGCCAGTAGCCAATGGCTGGGCAAAGGAAGATGGGCCGGGACCCTTAGAGTTGCCTGGGGTAGGACGCAGGGGGCAGGAGGAGAAGGAGCACTGCTGGCCACTTCTCTGATTGGGTCTGTCATAGCACAGGAAGGTTTAGCAGTGCCCGGCCTTTGAGGTAGCCAAAGCATTTTAAAATTAACTGGCATGTATGTGTGTCTTCCATTCATGAATGCAGATAGCTCTTGGGTGGGTGCAGAGAATACAATCTGCCAGGAACCAAAGCAGAGTAGCTAAAAACTCCAGGCTACAGATATTTATCAGCGCAGTTTCACAGAACAAAGCCATAAGTCAAGGCAAGTTTAAGACAATTGTCAAATACCTCAGGGAGAGTGTGTACGGTGAGATGGGACAAGTCTTTCTATAGGTTCAAAATCATATCTATGGTATTCCGAGTTTTTGGATTGGTCGAAACTAGTAGCCTGCTTGGGGCTGGTACAAGCGAGTAGTCTGCTAAATAGATTATGAAATTGTCTCATAGTCGCATGACACAGAGGTGGGTAAGGAACGACTCTTTCAGAAGGCAAGAACTAGCCCAAGATAAGGTAATTAGCCTCCAGAACTGCAGCACTCCAGTCTCTCCATAGGATTGGAATCCTAATCAGTTTCTGCAGATAGAGCTTTTTTTCAGGAGATTTTCTTCATACAAGGAGCAAGAGATTTTTTTCTTGTTTGCAATATCTCCAGTAACAGCAGAAAATTATACATCATAGTCATAACCCCAGCTACACCAGTTTCTATTTGATTGAATGTGGTTATAGATGGGGCGGGATAGAATGAGTATAGAATGGTTTTCCTTAGGAACCAAGAAAAAGTGCTATAAAACCTGACAGAGGGAAGAAGCAGGGGGAGAAAGGGAGAGAGTAAGGGAGAGAGGGAGAGAGAGAGAGAGAGAGAGAGAGAGAGAGAGAGAGAGAGAGAGAGAGAGAAACATTTTTCAAATGAAATATTTTTGCCTTCAAAGTTCTGTTTTTTTAGCTTTATTAATTTAACTTCCTTCCGTATCACTGAAATATGCTTTCTCTGTGTATTTGCTGATGTAATTGCCTTTTCTCTTTATTTCCAGTCTTGACTAACAGCAGGGAAAGAAATAACAATGGGGCCCTGGCTGGTGTGAATATTGCCTGACCCCAGGGTCTCTCCACCCTAACAGGCGGTTAGGTCACAGTGACAGCATGGACTAAGAAAGGCAAAACATGGTTAAGGAAGTTATTTACAAGGAAAAAAATCTTATTATGAAAAGGAAAGAAAAGCAAGAAAAATGAATTAAATTTCCCAATTATAGATTCTCAAGTCAGTTTCTAAAACCTCCTTGTCAAGTTTATAAATATAAATTGTTAAATGTCTGCTAAGAGTGGCAAATAAATATGCCAACAGCCAGAATAATAATCTTTTACCAAAAGAAAAAGAACAAGAAAAATCATTTTATGATAACAAGTCTGGGGCATGAAAACAAGTCCTTACATCTTTGAAACTATAATTATATTGTAGGAGGGCTTTTTTCTCCAACCTGTCTCCCAACAGGATTGTCCTACAAGATGTCTTTGACTTTAGTAAGTGGTAAGTGTTGTTGGCATACATGCCACCCACAAGAGTTTTGCATTACCTCTTATAAGAAGAAATGGCATTCATTAGTTATTCAGACATTTAAATAATTCCAGTTTTAAGCCAAATCATTGCCAATGCAAAAACACTGCTCTTTATTTAAAGGGAATATGAGAAAGTTAGTCTTACTGTTTCTGGTCTGAGTCCTGAACCTACAGCCTTTTATCCAGGCAGGTTTAGTTCTACCTTAAATGTGCAGATGCTCACTGTCCGTGAGGAACTAGGATTAGAGAGATTGCCTCAGATAGGGAGAGGGGTCATGACTAGGTAATAAAGGCAGATAACTTCCAAGATGGCTGGATTCTTCCTTACTGACCTGAGGCAAAATCCTGGCACCTCAAAATAACTTCCAAGATGGCTGGCTTCTTCTTTACTGACCTGAGGCAAAATCCTGGCACCTCAAAACAAAGGCCTTTGGGATATTTTTTTGGACAATAGACCCACTGCTGATGAACCTACTCAATGAGTCCAAGAAGATATTCCCATAACACTTAATTCAAATTGGCCAACTCTGAATTTGGAGAGGAAGACACTTTAGAAACTTAAAAAAAAAATCTCAGCCTGGATATTTTTGAGAAGAGACTGGGCATTGGCTTCCCAAGCTTCACTCTCATTTGTGGAGGGTCTTTCCCTCTATTTGACTTCTGTATATATGTGTTCCCTCACTCCCAATAAATAGCTTTCTTCAATTGCTGATTCTTATTTGCTGTGTTTGAAAATTTTCTACTGCTATCTGTCCAGCTTGATATTTTCTCTGCCTTTTAATCCTTTAATGTGCAGAGAAAGCAAACCTGAGTCAGACCCCTTGATGGTGACACCAGAGTTTAAGAAAGCTGGATTCACCGAGGACCCTGAGATTGTAATGGAGCATTAGTGCCTTTTAAGAGTTCTTTTCTGTAGGGACAGGATTTTTATAAAGTAGGAAAGACTTTGGCAGTGCTAAGTGACTTAGATCTAAATGTAAAGTCTATCCATAAAGTCTGACATCTGTCTGCGGATAAAGCAAAGCAAAGCAAAGGAAGAGTTATTAAAATACCTGTGTGGCAAGATTTGGGTTAAATCTATGTTCCTAAAGCAAGACAAACAAACAAACAAACAACACCCCAAAACCCAACAGAAATCCAAGTATTCTGCTAGTGAATTTCTGGAAGGTGTTACAGCTTGAAGAACAGTTCACAGAAGGCATTGTTGATAACACAATGCAGATGCTGAAACTCAAGACTCTCCCAGGGGAGAGTAGACTAAACCGAGTGCATATATGTCCCACAGAAGACATGCAAGAGTTGGAAGTGTTTTTTCCAACCACAGTCTCCCCCAGCAGTCAGTGGTGGTGGATGGGAAGACACCAACTGTGCCTACAGCCAGCCACTGGGTCAACCAAAAGTCTCTTGCACGTAGGAAACCAGCCTGAACATTAGAGAAGGCAAGGGAAAGTAAGACCTCATTCCCCCTTGATCCTGGGTGAGACAATGCCCTGGATCCAGCACCCTGGAAGGTTCAGGAACTATTGCAGAAGCATAAGAGTAGGAAAAAATGTAAAAGCCCCAGGAACGGCTTGTGTTGTGCAGGACCATCCTTTGAACCAAATGGCCACCTTCTTCATGAGTTCAACTCTCTCTGCTAACAAAACATCTTTATAATTGGACTTGTTGATGTTAGACAATTCCGTCAGAGAAGGAGTGGGGAGGATCATTCACCAAGGACCCCAAGGCTCACCTGAGTATCCAGTTGTTCTTGTTATTAATTGCATGCAACATTAGCCTAAACATTAGAGTGCCGGGGAAGGGATGGGGACTGAGGGATTAGGGCTTTGTCTATGTAGTCATAGGCGGGGAATCAGCAGCCAGGCTTCCAGTATGGCTACCTTAAGACCACTCATGCGACTACACACAACCCCTTACTCATTCTCTGTAAGGAAGCCTAGAAATCTCATTGATTCCCCAGCATGAACTTTGGGGGAATTGGACTTTGGATGGGGATAGACATTGCTTGGTTCCCGCCATGTTGAAATGTCTCATGACGCGGGTCTTCTCCTGTCTTTTGTAGACACTGGTTCCCTTTACTGTGATGCTGTAAAGAACAGATGTGAGAGATATGTTGTCTATCATTTCTTTGGCATCTCCTGATTATGCTACTGGGATAAGAAATACATTCTACTCTTCTGTCGTATTTCATACCCATGGAGCGCCATCCACTTCTGGATGCCACAGGCTCCCATTGACAGTGACTGATGGACTCCAGATTCATCCGTTGAGTTGATTAGGTTCACTGACCTCAGATAATAGAAACAGGTGCTATTTAATCATGTGAGGGCATAAACACTATTTTTCATAGAAATCAGAAAATTATCTAATGAAAACAATGAATGCTATTGAATTGTCTCCAGGGCCTCACTGGCATTAACACTTCTATTAAATTTGAGAATTAATGTATTTTAACTCTCCTATTAAATTTGAGAATTAATATATTTTTTAAAAATTGTAAAGTAAATCTGCCACCTAGGTTTATGTGTTCTCGTGTTCTCTCTCTCTCTCTCTCTCTCTCTCTCTCTCTCTCTCTCTCTCTCTCTCTCTCTCTCTCCCTCTCTCTCATATTTTTTTCCGGAGCTGAGGACTGAACCCAGGGCCTTGTGCTTGCTAGGGAAGCACTCTACCACTCAGCTAAATCCCCAACCCTCTCTCTCTCTTATTTAATGTAACTTATACTCACTGAGTAGCCCAGGACGACTGCTGCCGCACTTACAAGAAATCTCCTGTTCGAGCTTCCCAAATACTGGAAGTAGAGTTATCATTCATCATTCCCATCATGCTCAGTTACCTTTAATTCCTTATATGCTTTGAACATATCTTTATGGGTCCTGTTGTGTATCTGAAATATCTAAATAGTAACATTTCTTCCTGGAGGCACGGGATAAGCTTATAAGCTTATAAGGCTCAGGAATTAAAAGGCCCTGGAAGCTTATGAACTCATAAGACACACACGTTCCACCCTGCAGCTTTAACAACAGCGAACAGTTACAGAGCTGATACTCTCCTGGGGAAGCTACAGGCAATGTGGGCAGTGAGCACCAGGGATGCAGCTTTATTTCATTTCCATCATAAAGGGTGGGGTCTTGGTAATTCGGCTGCCTTTGAATTACCTATGTTCCTGTTAGCAATCTCATTACACTTACCAGTTCACTGAACTAGACTTGAGTGGATTCACTTATTTGATCTGCCATCTCTTTGCTGCCTGGGTGAATATTTATCTGTTCATATCTGTAAGTGCATACTTGGGGGATTTTAAAATAATGTGGTTTGTATCGGCTGAGCAGAAATATCTGCATGCAACTGGTCCAAGTATAGACAAATGGTAATAGAGTACTTGGACCTAAATGGGACATCTCATCTACCCCTGTCCCATCCAGGGACGCACACAAGTCCAGGAGACATCAGAGAAAAGAAGGAGAGCAAGTAGAAATAAATTAAGAGTTGGAGATTGGGGAAATTTCTAGGGAACACTGTCTTCTATACAAGATAACCCCATGTACTCACACACTCACTGCAGCTACCATTACCTGTACAAAATTGAGCCTGTCAACATTCTCAACCTTCATTATGGAACAGAATAGGGCTCAGGAAGCTTTGTCCATCCATAAGGGACTATTTAAATTAATAATAACCAAGGAAGAGAACGACATTTGTCTTAGTGGTTGTACATACTATCAGTGGCCAATGTTCCAGTAAGCAATCTTTCACCCATCATGCATGTTCATACAGACAGCCCTAATTAAATACAGTGAGTCACACACACACACACACACACACACACACACACACACACAAACACACACAGAGAGAGAGAGAGAGAGAGAGAGAGAGAGAGAGAGAGAGAGAGAGAGGACATGTTGGCAAAAAGAAACATTCCAGAAAAAAATGGGGAGGTGTTGCAGTAAAAATAAAAAAGGATCAGAGCCTGTCCTGCACATACCCTGGTGGTTGCTAGTTCTGGTTCCAATGGGTCATTGGAACTAGCACCAATTTATCTCAGGTTAGTATCTCTCCCAGCAGCTCTCTGCTAGCTGCAAACGTTCTGGTTTCAGCCACCTGGTAAAATCGGGGCTCTAAAAGTCCAACAGTAGGGCTCCCTGCCAGGGACTCTGCCTGCACTCCCAGCAACCATCCCCTGGTGGTTAAAGTATGAACTCCCAACTACCCAGTAAAATCAAGACTCAACAAACTATAACCCAACAATCAGATTTATATGTTAAATTCTCAATCCACAATACATCCACACAATAAACATAGAACCAATTGATAAGGATATAAACCGCCCACTTAGATAAGATAAATTTGCCTACAGAAATCCATCCCAGCTACCTTGGCAACTCAAGACCACCCAGATGTGGATCATCCTTCCCCGACTCCATATGGACTCTCCTCTTCTTCTCCTTCCTCCCACCTTACAAAAGTTTTGTCCCTGCCTTATTTGTTACTGTCCAATCATGGCCTTGACCTAACTTGTCTGCCTTCACCTGCATAATGCCATCAACCTACAGGGATGGATAATAGAGTAATCACAGGGGAGCAAAAAGGACTAAAACTTCATCCATAAGTGTACAAAACCATCGAAGAATAAAAATTACATTTAAAAAATATAACTTAACGTCTTGTCATGTCATTTAACTAAATTTGATCAGAAAACATAATATCCCTCCCTTTCAGCTCCCTGTAAGATACAACTAAGAGTTTCATAAAAATCTTGAGTGAAGGATAGACGTGATGGTGGTCTCATAGAAGTTTCAGATCTCTTATCCAGGATGTAGGAGTGTATAAGGTCATAATGAAAAGTACAAAGCAATTAAGGTTGCATGTGGAATTGTTTGCTAGTCAACATTGAAATAGAGATACAGTATTGGATTTTCCAGGTGCTTACAATAGTCATAGATGCCTTCATACCTGACGATGAAGGCAGAAGAGAAGGCAAGTCTACTGGGAAGTGAAAATTGCAGGTACTTCAGCCTTTAAAGTGGAGGAAAGGGCTATCGTTTACCACCTATCAATGACAGTTGGCTTCAGGCACATGGCTACTCAAAATAAAAACTTGATTTCCTCTCGTGTTTTGATAATTGTTGTGGTCATATATCCAAGTTTGTTAACGGACATGATTTAATAGAATAAGATCTAGAAAGAGGGGTATCAGGATTAACATATGAGAGGAGCCGGTTAGACTCGGCATGATGATACATATGTATTTTGGAAAGCAGAGCCAGATGAATCTCTATGAATTCTAGGCTAGTTTGGTCTACACCATGTGTTCTAGGCCAGACAGATTTGTAGAATGACCCCTCCTGGTACCTTCGGCATCACACATCCTTTTAATCTGTTAAGGCACTCTCTAAAAGAAATATGCATTTGGTTTAGGGTCCTGGTCTAATTTGTCTTCCTGTTGTTAGGATAAATACCATGATCAAAAGCAAGTTAGGGGAGAAAAATGAGGTTTATTTCGGCTTACACATTCAGATAACAGTCCATTGCAGAGGGACATCGGTTGGGAACTGAAGGCAGGAACATGTAACACAAACCACACAGAGATGCCTATGAACCACATCAATGACCGGCATGGCACAACAACCCTATAGGTGCAAGAATGATACACATACCTTTAGGGTAACTAAATGCTCTTAAATTGGACTCGATGCATGCTTAATAAGAGGGGTATTATATCTGCTACTGGAAACCTAGCTAACCAATCAATGCTAGTAGAATCATGGTTACTGAAAGAGACTCTACAATCACTAACTTACTAAATCAGCATAATCCCTAAAAACAATGTAAAAACATTTGTCCTCTCATCAGGGAAACTTCTCTTTGCAACAGACAGAGACCACTACAGAAAACCACAACCAATCAATAGGCAGAGTTATGGAGCCTAGTCCCAGTGGATACATCCACAAAACATTCCCACACCCAAAGCTCAGGGACCATCTCAGAATAGGCGGTAGAAAGATTGTAAGAGCAAGACTACTGGGAAGTTCGCTGGGATATTGTGTCTCCAAGTAATATCAAAAACTATATACATAAAGTCTCTCCAACATGACTGCCCAAAAATGATCTGAACAAGAGCAACGCCCATGAACATGCCAAACTGGGAGGAAAAAGGCCACGCTACACAAAGAATAAGAGACAACTGAGCAAAGCTGGGAGTGGACAAGTGACCTCATCTAATGCTAAACAGTCAGTTGAAAACATATATACAGTAAAAGCCATATACAGCAAACCAGTTGCTAACATTAAACTAAATGGAGAGAAACTTGAAGCAATCCCACTAAAATCAGGGACTAGACAAGGCTGCCCACTCTCTCCCTACTTATTCAATATAGTTCTTGAAGTTCTAGCCAGAGCAATCAGACAACAAAAGGAGATCAAAGGGATACAGATCGGAAAAGAAGAGGTCAAAATATCACTATTTGCAGATGACATGATAGTATATTTAAGTGATCCCAAAAGTTCCACCAGAGAACTACTAAAGCTGATAAACAACTTCAGCAAAGTGGCTGGGTATAAAATTAACTCAAATAAATCAGTTGCCTTCCTCTATACAAAAGAGAAACAAGCCGAGAAAGAAATTAGGGAAACGACACCCTTCATAATAGACCCAAATAATATAAAGTACCTCGGTGTGACTTTAACCAAGCAAGTAAAAGATCTGTACAATAAGAACTTCAAGACACTGAGGAAAGAAATTGAAGAAGACCTCAGAAGATGGAAAGATCTCCCATGCTCATGGATTGGCAGGATTAATATGGTAAAAATGGCCATCTTACCAAAAGCAATCTACAGATTCAATGCAATCCCCATCAAAATACCAATCCAATTCTTCAAAGAGTTAGACAGAACAATTTGCAAATTCATCTGGAATAACAAAAAACCCAGGATAGCTAAAGCTATCCTCAACAATAAAAGGACTTCAGGGGGAATCACTATCCCTGAACTCAAGCAGTATTACAGAGCAATAGTGATAAAAACTGCATGGTATTGGTACAGAGACAGACAGATAGACCAATGGAATAGAATTGAAGACCCAGAAATGAACCCACACACCTATGGTCACTTGATTTTTGACAAAGGAGCCAAAACCATCCAATGGAAAAAAGATAGCATTTTCAGCAAATGGTGCTGGTTCAACTGGAGGGCAACATGTAGAAGAATGCAGATCGATCCATGCTTATCACCCTGTACAAAGCTTAAGTCCAAGTGGATCAAGGACCTCCACATCAAACCAGACACACTCAAACTAATAGAAGAAAAACTAGGGAAGCATCTGGAACACATGGGCACTGGAAAAAATTTCCTGAACAAAACACCAATGGCTTATGCTCTAAGATCAAGAATCGACAAATGGGATCTCATAAAACTGCAAAGCTTCTGTAAGGCAAAGGACACTGTGGTTAGGACAAAACGGCAACCAACAGATTGGGAAAAGATCTTTACCAATCCTACAACAGATAGAGGCCTTATATCCAAAATATACAAAGAACTCAAGAAGTTAGACCGCAGGGAAACAAATAACCCTATTAAAAAATGGGGTTCAGAGCTAAACAAAGAATTCACAGCTGAGGAATGCCGAATGGCTGAGAAACACCTAAAGAAATGTTCAACATCTTTAGTCATAAGGGAAATGCAAATCAAAACAACCCTGAGATTTCACCTCACACCAGTGAGAAGGGCTAAGATCAAAAACTCAGGTGACAGCAGATGCTGGCGAGGATGTGGAGAAAGAGGAACACTCCTCCATTGTTGGTGGGATTGCAGACTGGTAAAACCATTCTGGAAATCAGTCTGGAGTTTCCTCAGAAAATTGGACATTGAACTGCCTGATGATCCAGCTATACCTCTCTTGGGCATATACCCAAAAGATGCCTCAACATATAAAAGAGACACGTGCTCCACTATGTTCATCGCAGCCTTATTTATAATAGCCAGAAGCTGGAAAGAACCCAGATGCCCTTCAACAGAGGAATGGATACAGAAAATGTGGTACATCTACACAATGGAATATTACTCAGCTATCAAAAACAACGAGTTTATGAAATTCGTAGGCAAATGGTTGGAACTGGAAAATATCATCCTGAGTGAGCTAACCCAATCACAGAAAGACATACATGGTATGCACTCATTAATAAGTGGCTATTAGCCCAAATGCTTGAATTACCCTAGATCCCTAGAACAAACGAAATTCAAGACGGATGATCAAAATGTGAATGCTTCACTCCTTCTTTAAATGAGGAAAAAGAATACCCTTGGCAGGGAAGGGAGAGGCAAAGATTAAAACAGAGACTGAAGGAACACCCATTCAGAGCCTGCCCCACATGTGGCCCATACATATACAGCCACCCAATTAGACAAGATGGATGAAGCAAAGAAGTGCAGACCGACAGGAGCCGGATGTAGATCGCTCCTGAGAGACACAGCCAGAATACAGCAAATATAGAGGCGAATGCCAGCAGCAAACCACTGAACTGAGAATAGGTCCCCTATTGAAGGAATCAGAGAAAGAACTGGAAGAGCTTGAAGGGGCTCGAGACCCCAAAAGTACAACAATGCCAAGCAACCAGAGCTTCCAGGGACTAAGCCACTACCTAAAGACTATACATGGACTGACCCTGGACTCTGACCCCATAGGTAGCAATGAATATCCTAGTAAGAGCACCAGTGGAAGGGGAAGCCCTGGGTCCTGCTAAGACTGAACCCCCAGTGAACTAGTCTATGGGGGGAGGGCGGCAATGGTGGGAGGGTTGGGAGGGGAACACCCATAAGGAAGGGGAGGGGGGAGGGGGATGTTTGCCCGGAAACCGGGAAAGGGAATAACACTCGAAATGTATATAAGAAATACTCAAGTTAATAAAAAAAAAAAAAAAAAAAAGAAATACTCAAGTTAATAAAAAAAAAAAAAAAAAAAGAAAACATATATACAATAAACATCATATAGATCCAAAAGGTTATATTTAAGAATACACACACACACACACACACACACACACACACACACATGCACAAATGCATAGGTGCATGCCATTGTTGTGCCCAGTTCATGAACCCCCAAAGACCACTAAAGAACCCATTCCGATGCAATCGCACAAGAGTCTTTATTCAAGTTTGAGCTTGGGCCACACCTCGGTCTCTGACACAGCTGGATAGGAAGGTGAAACCACAAGCTCTCAGTGGGACAAGGTTTTATAGGAAATGGGGGAGGGGTTTTCAGCCTGGCAAGCATTTAATTGAATGTATGTGCTTTGAAGCATGGCAAGCATCTAACTGAATGACTATTGTAAGCCAACACGTATGTGCTCTGAAGCAAAACCATGAACAATCACAGTCTGAAAGTATATTTGAAAAAAATTAGACAAACCTTGATTGGCTGTTGCTAGGAAGTAGCTAGGGAGTAACTCTGGGGAATGGGCCAAACACAAGCCATGGGGTCCTCCTTGGTACTTGGGTGCGGCTTGGGTTCAGCTGCAGGTTAAGTTCTCGGGTTTCTGTTCTTTTAAGATGGAAGCCGGTCCCAAGATGGAGTAGGTTTGGCCTCTCCCAATAACTGTTGAGGAAAAACGAGACCATGAATCTGAGGGAGAGTTTGGAAAGGTATTGGAAGAGTTCAAGTGAAGAAAGAAGGGGGAAATGTAACTAGAATAAAATCTCAAATACAAAAACAACTTAGGGGTTTCTTTCAGCTTACACTTCCAGGTGAGAGCCCGTCACTGAGAAAAGTTGGAGCACGAATTGAAGATAGGAACCTGGAACACGATCCCTGAGGAAGGAAGCCTACACTCGGTGACTCAGGTTCAACAAGTGTTCCTATCCAGTCCCACAGTAGGCTGGACCCTCCCACAACAAACATCACTCATCATGGAAGTCGTTATAGAACATTAATTGACTATCACCCTTCTATTCTTCCAGAAGATGTTTGAGGCCACAGCTCTCAAGGGACAACTGGGGCAGGACCGTAGGAGAAGGAAACATCAACATCAACACAAAGAAGATGGTTGAAAGGGAAAGAGTATAAATCCTTCCCCACTTCAAGTACATATAGCAAACAGAACCTGCTCAGGAAAAGCCAGCAGCACACAAATGTGTGTGAGGGAGGCAGCTGTTATATAAATGCCCTATAAAATGAAATGAAACTGGTGGCGAACAGCGTTAGAGCAGATGTCTTTTTCCCTACTCACCAGCTAACTCCCATCACTGAAAGCACTTCCCTGTCTTGACAGAGTATTTCGTTTTCTATTTCTAGCTATGTGTCCCTAGTGCAATCCATTGTCCCAGAACAAGAGAGCCTAGCAACTTCAGCGGGGACTGTGGGACTCAGGTCTGCACCTGTAAGGGAGGCACATAAAATAACCAGACAGTATCCTTAAAAAGCAGGGGGCCCTTGGTGGCCCACTTTGTTCTACTTACTTGAGGCAGATTCTGTAAGCTTGTCTGCTTGGGAATTTAGGCTCAAGGCCATATCACCTGGGAAATCTATAGACTACCAAAAAATAGCCTTGAATTTTTAAAATTCAGACCTCGAAGTAAGAGAAAAGTGATCCTTTCTTTTTAAACTTTTCATGGATTCGTGTGAGTTTTGAAACATGTACCCTAGTCCCACTCATCTCTTTTTCCTCTCATATCCACCCTTTACCCTTCTACCTCCCCCCTATACACACACACAAAACAAACAAACAAACAAACAAACAACAAACAAACAAGAAACAAAGCATAGAAAACATCTCATTGTGGAAGCTGTAGTATGTCAGAGTCTCCCACAGTGTACCCCACTGTCCATATATCTTCACTGCAAAAGTCATTGCAATGAGTCATTGCTGTGGTTTGAGATCTCTAGCTTCTGTGACACCATCAATATTGGATCCTCACTGGGCCTCCTCCTGGTTATCCTGTTGTTGCCCTGTGTCATATATCCCGTAGCTTTGGGTCAGCAGAACTGTTCCTTTCATCTGTCCCAATTATTTGCAGATGATATAAATTTGGGGTGGATCAACTCAGAGCCCCACATCTGGGCCCAAGTGGTAGCTGATTGATCAGCAGGTCAGCTCTTCCTCATCTGCTCCCCCAAAGCCGGGTCTCCAACACTGCTCTGGCTAGGCCAGTCTATTCTGCCATTGGCAGGGGGCAGGGTCAGCTCTACTGTGCTTATGCCCTCTGCACCAGCTCACCTGAACCCATGCCTCCAGGCCAGCTCTACTATGCTGTCCACTCAAGGTGTGGGGCCCAAAAAGTGATCTTTTATCATGTTTGAGTAACTATCATTTGAATTTGTTCCACATGCAAATACCAACTTATAGGATTTTTAGGCTATGACAACCAAACACTGTTAAGCCTAATTAAATTTGATAACTAGATGCACATATCTGGCCCTGAATCTTTTGTCTTCATCCGCTAGCAAAGATGGAACCTGTAGGAAAAACAAGGACGTCTTTAGACAATTATATTCCATTAATACCAATAGGCAAAGTTGATGTTGAGGCTTCTAAACGTTGTCACGCAATCTCAACACCATGTTCTTTTTTTTAAAGTTTAGCTGTTATCACAGGAATCCTCAAAGGCATAATAAAGTTAATTATCCTGAAGCGAAGGTGCCTGCAGAAGAAGCACATTTACAGACCAAAGCAATAGCCAGTCTGTAACCTTACTTTATGGCTACTTTATTGGGCTCTTTTATCTACGGTTCTTCTTCTTCTCAATCCCTTCCAACCCCCCAAGACTAGGTAGGTGAGAACAAAGCTTAGAGGGAAAAGGGGCAGAGATGTTTGTAGGGGACTTCCTACTGATCAGGGGTCAAGTTCTTAGAGGTCTTTGTCATCAAGATATCTCCAACAAGCAACCAGCAATCCAGTAAAGGCAAAGTGACATGAGGGGGAGCAGGAGGGGGAGCAGGAGGGGGAACAGGAGGGAAGCAGGAGGGGGAGGAAAAGGGGGAAAGGGGGAACAGGGGAGCAGCAGGAGGGGTAGCAGGAGGGGAAGGAAGAGGGGAAGCAAGAGGGGAAATAGGAGGGGGAACAGGGGCGCAGGGGAGCAGCAGGAGGGGGAAGGAAGAGGGGGAGAAAGAGGAGAACAGGAAGGGGAGCAGGAGGGGAACAGGAGGAGGTAGCAGGGGGAGCAGAAGGAGGGCAGGAGGGGGATCACAGAGAGGAGGGTGATCAGGGGGAGCAGCAGGAGGAACAGGAGGGGAGCAGGAAGGGAACAGGAGGAGGTAGTAGGGGGAGCAGGAGGGACAGCAGCAGTCAGCAGAGCCTTCAGGGCTCTGGCATTTTTATTCCCTTTCAAGAGTCTCCGAATTCCAAATGTAATCTATCTTCAGCTGTCAGAATCACGCCCCAGCCAGAGCAGGAAACAAATCATAGTCAGCAGCCCTATATCCCACCCACATTTAGGGTTAAAATAAAAACACATGACATAACTGAGTTTTGTAAGTAACCAACATTCTCACTCCGTCAGTGTTTTAGGTAACGTTAACAGACGTTCTAAGTCTTGCCGGTAAATAGTTTTCATGTAACCGGAAGGTGCTCTGTAGGTAACCAAGGAAGAGAAGCAACGAAGAGTCTTACGGAGCCTTAAAGCCTAAGTACACCAATAACCCTTTTGTTCTTATTTAGGATCTTTCAAGGATCTCCTGGTTAAGCTCTTAGGTGAAATGTACATTTTCTACCTGCTTTCTAAGAGCCATAGCTTTCTTTTAAAGTACAAATGTGCATTTTACGGTAAAGAATGGTGTTATAGATGTGGTGCTTGTGGCTTTTATCCTCAGAACATGAAAATGGTAATTAAAAAGAATCATCACCCCTTTCCCCCCTACCCTCATTCTGTATCCGATGACAGCATCTTAGCTGGAGTGGCTTAAACCTAAGCAAAAGGTAGAATGCAGAGACTAATTCTTACAAAGCTCTGTCTTAGAGAAATATTGCACTTGGTCATTTGTTTCATGAAAGCAAAGAGGGAGGGAGGGAGGGCAGGAGAGATAGAAAGAGGAAGGGGAGAGAGAGGTACAGGGTGGGGAAAGAGAGAGAGAAAGAGGAGAGAGAAGAGAGAAAGGAAGGGAGGGAGGGAGAGAGAGGAGAGAGAAAAGAGAGAGAGGAAGTGAGGGAGGGAGAGAGAGGAGAGAGAAAAGAGAGAGAGGGAGGGAGAGAGAAGAGAGCGAAGGAGGGAGAGAGGTACAGAGTAGAGAGAACGGGAGGGAGGGAGAGAGAAACAGAATGACAAATTAATTAAAAAATAGCCTACCTAGCAACAGAAAAATAAAGTACAAATGAGAGAGAGAGAGAGAGAGAGAGAGAGAGAGAGAGAGAGAGAGAGAGATATGCATATTTATGCCTACAGAAGTCACAATATACTATTGGGTCCCCTCGAGCTATGGACAGTTGTGAGCCGTCTAACATAGATGTTGGGATCTGAATATGGGTCCTCCGGAAGAGCAGTGAGTGCTCTAAACTGCTGACACATCTATCCAGCCCAATGAATGAATAAATAAGGATTGCTTAGTGCCGTAGAAGAATCACAAAGATCTAAATTCTGATTTGAATGACAATAACAACAATTAAAAACTGTGATACGTTTAAATGAAACATGCAAAGTCTTGGGGGAGTGTTGGTGTGTAATATTTTGTGCATTTTACGTATGGCTTATGGGTGTGTTCTGTCATGCTGCTTGTCAGCATTTATAGACTTAATACAAACTAGAGTCTTCTGGGAAGGGAGGGCCACATCTGAGAAATCGCTTACATCTGACAGGCTTGTGAGCATGCTTGTGGCATTTTCTTGATTAATGCTTGATGTAGGAGGGCCCAGCCCACTGCGAGTGATGCTACTCCTGGACAGGTGGTTCTGAGTTGGATAAGGATGCAGGTTGACCAAGCGATGGGAAGGAAGCCATTAAGCACTGTTCTACCACAACCACTGTTCTTGCCCTGACCCCCTATCCTGACTTCCTCGGATGATGGACGATAACCTGTAACTCCAACAATCTCCTTTCTCTCCGTGTTGCTTTTAGTCGTGGTGGTGTTTATCCCAGCAGCATGGGACAAACTAGACGCATCTTTATGAGGGCTTATCTCTATACATTGCTTTCATGATGTCACATTGTTAAAACAATAGAAGGAATATAAACAGGTCTTAATGCAATTCTTTGACGTACTACAAAGGGATGTTTATTGAAGAGGAAATAAAGTCAAGCCATATTAATCTTTAAAATGTGGTACAGGATAGGATTCACAATGTTGTTATCTTTTATAATGTTTATTTACTTTTTTAATTTCTTTTTTTCTTTTTTTCTTTATTAACTTGAGTATTTCTTATTTTCATTTCGATTATTATTCCCTTTCCCGGTTTCCCGGCCAACATCCCCCTAACCCCTCCTCCTCCCCTTCTATATGGGTGTTCCCCTCCCCATCCTCCCCCCATTACCGCCTTCCCCCCAACAATCACATTCACTGGGGGTTCAGTCTTGGCAGGACCAAGGGCTTCCCCTTCCACTGGTGCTCTTACTAAGATATTCATTGCTACCTATGAGGTCAGAGTCCAGGGTCAGTCCATGTATAGTCCTTAGGTAGTGGCTTAGTCCCTGGAAGCTCTGGTTGCTTGGCATTGTTGTTCATATGGGGTCTCGAGCCCCTTCAAGCTCTTCCAGTTCTTTCTCTGATTCCTTCAACGGGGGTCCTATTCTCAGTTCAGTGGTTTGCTGCTGGCATTCGCCTCTGTATTTGCTGTATTCTGGCTGTGTCTCTCAGGAGTGATCTACATCCGGCTCCTGTCGGTCTGCACTTCTTTGCTTCATCCATCTTGTCTATAATGTTTATTTACTATTTGTAAGTGTTTCTCTCTCTCTCTCTCTCTCTCTCTCTCTCTCTCTCTCTCTCTCTCTGTGTGTGTGTGTGTGTGTGTGTGTGTGTGTGTGTGTATACTCTTGCTATAGTGAGCATGTTGGGGTCAGAGGAAAAGTTTCAGGAGTCCATTCTCGCCTTCCAATAAATGGATTCTGGGGGTCAAGTTCGGGTCATCTGAGTCTTGGCATTCCTTTTCCATCCTTTAAAAAATCAATTGTCAAAGCTACAGAGAAATTATTTTTCAAATTGTTCTGTTATTTTTTTCCAATAGATGTTTACCCTTCAGAAATGATGTGGATAGACTAGAAAAGAAAAAGAACACACACGTGAAAAGGCTCCAATTTATGGAAATAAAAAGGCACTAATGGGCTTTATGGACTTCTAGGTAAATATTGGTTTTAATAAGTATTTTTCATAACCGAAGCTCCCTTTGCTCAAAGCACCAACTCTTGTACCTTGAGCTATAAAGAGGAAATGTTTATGCTCATTCCTGGGGAAAGTCAATGACAAATAATGACTTTTCCCCTCAAGGCCTTTCTAAAAGTGTAGCATATTACATTTTTATTTACTATATCAAATATTAAGCTTGTCAATAACAAGTTAATCTTTCTCCTCTCATAGACCTTGCTTGCTTATTTTCGTCTGCTTATTTTTACATTTTTGGATAGAATGGTGCATATTATCTTGTAAATTAAGTTTATTGTCAAACAATAAAGGATTTGTGCCACATTCTGCACAGCTTAGTCTGGGAAACCTGACTGTGGCTATCTGGGAAGGAAGAAATGACAGACACTAAAGAAACCAGAAATACACATACAGAAAATCTGGGACCAGCTGGGTTGTAACCATCCTGATGGAGAGCGAACTAGAAATTCAGTGCTTTGATTACATAAAGTACATGGAAGAGGGTATAGCTAGTCTTGGTGGTATGTCTGTGTAGGGGAGCTATAAACATCCAGGGAGCTGTGGTTTCTGCACACGATGTCAACATTTCCACTCAGGTAAGGCTTTGCCATCACCCCAAATCAGATCTGGGGAATCCTTGTAGGCCTGAGACATAGCCATGCTCACGTCAAACAATGCCTGTTCACTCAAGATTTTATCCACTCCCCATATTTTGGACTGATCTAGTGATTAGAATCCAAATCAACCAACTAAATTTCATTCACCTGACCTCCAAGTCTATCATTTACCAGTGTGTCAGCCATTTCTTTCATGGCTCATGAAAAACAGATTTCTAAAGTCCTCATTTTTACCATGTTTTGGGAATGAAAAGATTATCAGTGTCATTGAATCAATTTAAAGATTAAAGGGGAAGGACCATTTAAAGGCGTGTATGTTTACCTTAGAGTGTAACTGTTATTATGAGTGAATAAGAAAAAATGAACAAGGAGAAAGGATGCCCAATTTCATCTTTACTGGCCATCAGAATAATTTTAGAATCAGAAAGGACAAAGCGAAGGAAAGATCTGACAAGAGTTTACAGACAAGAGTCTGTAGGTCGGGATGTCATAAGAAAGAACAGGATGTAATGAGAAGGAGCAGTGATAATGTGCTTAAGTGTTCTAGGCTGGTTAGTTTTACAATAGACTAGTGATCCAGTAGCTCTATCACAAGTAGGGACGCACATTCAAAGAAACAAACACATTAGCAGAACATTGGTAAGTGGCAAATGCTCGCTTCCTACGTCAATAAACTAATTACTGAGAACGAGAGTTCATGTCAGTCTTTAGAAATTTTCCAGAATTGATTATTAAATAAATTGCTTATTTATTAGGAAAAGAAAAACAAGGGCTGTCAAGATGGCCCCATAGGTGAAAGCGAATACACACACAGATGCTTTTTGTTTATCTCCCTCGGCCAAGCGCTCTCCCTAAGAGAGTCCATATAGTACTAAATTAAAGTGACGATCTGAGGAGTGAAAGGAACAGGAGAGGATGTCGTTCTCTTGATATTAAAGGAAAATCATTCATTTATGTATAGGAAAATATGATTTTTGGCTATGGGCTTCTCACATATGGCTTTTATTATACTGGTAAACTAATTGGTTGACAATTCTTTTTTTCCATGAAAGAATGTTAAATTTTTTCAAATCCCTGTCTGTATCCATTGCTATAAGTATGTAATTGTCAGGGATTTGCTTTTTAATGTTGGACCACATTTATGTATATATAGACTTATCAGGAATACATTATCACTGTCTACTAGAGTTCACCGCTATCTTCTAAAGCTTGGTGTACAGCTCCTAGCCTGTAACATGAGGCCACACAAAGTGACAAGGTACACAAGCAAGGTGGAGTCTCATGAGTCTGGCCGTGCGTCAGCCTAGACTCTGAAGCTGCTAAGATTGGCCTGATGCTAGTGTATTTGTGGAAACTTGGACATCTGGGACTTTGGGACAGAAGTGGGCTTCCGTGCTAGGCTGTGTGCTAACTTTGTGCAGTGCTGGCCTTAAAGACTGTGTCTGTGGGTTCTAGCTTTGAACAATTCCCTTCCAAGACACAGAACCTTACATTGAACACTCTACAAGGCTAATCAGATGATCCATGGTGTGGAGAGGTAGGTCTACAACAGATAATATTGGTCTATATCGCTCCCTTAATAGGAGCTGCTTCTGTATGGGACTTAATATCCTTGTGACCATTTAGTAAACTCCTCTGTAATATATTACACACCTCACCTTCCAACTGAAAGACTAAGAATGTCTATAACATATATCAGAGGCCTATAATGTAGATTTCCTCACTTTACGATAACACGCCTACCAGGTCTTACTACCGTAATTTTCTTTCCTATATTGCTATATGTGAACTTAAACATCTAAAAGGAAGCTGTATCAGGCTGTGAATGAAAATCATTGAAAGAATTCTGTTTCAGAGAGACTGATTGACTGTTGGGATTTCTGTATTCTGGAGAGACTGGAGTGTTACTGGGGGCGTCATTACAATTGTTTTCTAAATTTTCTAATAATAACAATGTTAAGATTAAATTGTGTTGTAAATAGTTGTTTCAAAATTAATATGGCCATAGCTAAGTTAAATTAATATAAAGGTTAAAAATTTTTTAAAGGTTAATTCAATAACATGAGATAAGATTAGTGATTGATTTTCTATCACAGTATTTTATTACATATTGATTTGTTCTTAGTGTCCTTCTACTACATGAACATTTAAAACCTGTGATTAAATATCTTTTCCCACTGGGCAAAGACTTTGCTTTTTAAATAGTCAATCATTACTTTAATTGTATTTTAAAAATTTTCTATTTTCTGTTTAGAGAGTGGTATCTACTAGATGTTCTACTAATTACCTAGTTGCTGTAAACCTTGTTATAATGAATAAAGATTAAAGTCTGCTTATAAAATTTGCTCTTATATTAGATCAACAAATAACACATAGTATTTTAAAAGTTTTTCAACTACAATAACTAAAGTTCAAAAATTGGGGTCTTCTTCAAATGATAAAAACTAAAAAATTTTATTTAAAAAAAATGAGAACTTTACATTTCATTTGTCAGGTCTAGAGTAACCAAACTTATAGAGTGAGTCTCTATGTATAGAAAGAGGATTTATTAGAATGACTTACAGAGCTTCCTGTAAGCCATGAAAAGGCCCTGGATGAAGCTCCCATAAGTTATCACCTAGTCACGGGTGAACTTTTTGTGCTGCACTTGCTTTTGAGTTACCCATGCTTCTAGAAGCAACCCCTCACCCACACTCCTGCAATCCATCCTCATGTAAACTCATCAGTTTGCCAAGTTGAAATTGTATGGAATTATTATTTTGATCTATTATTAGATCTAGAGTGAATGAATATACATCCGTTGATGTCTCCTCAGAGAAGTTAACATAATACCTTTGTCAAAAAGGCTGCTGACAGGACCAAAGATGTGTTTTGGAGGAGTGCTCTACTGACCCCTGCAGTGGGTGCTGAGATATGTACCTGACCCATATGAGGGTAGAGAACTAGCAGGGAAAATCAGATATACTACTTTTTACAGTGTGGTCTAGAATGATGGACCGCCTTGCTCTAGATGCTTGCTTGCTCTCTGAGAGGTATGATACATAGAACATGCTACCATAGCTAACTTACTTAAGACTGGAACATCTTTGAGGGGATCCTGAGGTGTCTGGCTTCTATGTGGTACGGATTAGCATTCCTACTTGATGTGTGGGTTCTGCCACATGAACATGAGGATACCTTGGAAATGGTTAAAGGTTTAGAAGATGCATTTCGATCCCTAAGAATGGGATGCATGAGACAAGACTTTAAATTGTCATGACAGATATGTGTCATACGCTGTCATACGCTAATGCTACATATAGTAAGATGTGTAACCAAGGCCAAGATGGTGGCTCAAACGTAACTTCCTTCTCAATGAGAGAAATCACAATGGGAAATGTGTATGTATCTAGCATCCTCTGCTTTAGGTCTGACTTGGCCAATTAATTGGAAAAGAGAGAGGATTAAAAAGAGATGGAAATGCTAGCTTGCCAATCATTGCTTTTTATGGCTATGGGACCAAAGGAGAAAAAAAAATAAAAGTTAGATCTTTACTGAAGAATCATGGTATCAAATCATTGGAACCTCTGGGTAGAATCTGATAAGAAGAAATCTAAATTAAAGGTAAATAAGAGACCCCACAGTTCATATATTTAACAAAAGGGAAAATTTGCAGTTTGGCATGCAGATGGTGCCTTTGGTAATGGCCCAGTACAAGAGAATGATATTCAGAGACTATTCAGCATCGAAACTGATTAAATTATGAAAGATCTTTAAACGAGCTGTGAAAATTATCACAGCCTGGCCTGTGAGACTGCGGATGGTGGGAACAATTATTCTGAGGGCTGTGATAGATGACAAACAGGAACAAAACTTCTCATCTGTTTGAAAGACAAAAGTTGCATAACTCTAGGAGAGATATCAGCCCATGGTGGAGCGAAATGACTTATATGAACCACTGGGGACACTTGGTTATCACCAGATGAAGTTCTCGTGGATATCAGGGACTGGAAGACAACTGAGGGTGAGCAGGCGTTACTGAGAAAACTGGGTATAAAAGAGGCGATACCGGATGCCCAGCTCACCAGCTCACTAATACTTCCTCACACAGGAGTTAAGAAAGAGACTGACTTTGCCAAGTCCATGAGACTGGACTGATGCTTTTGTAGTTCTGTTGAGTTCTACAGTCGTTGATGATATTTACGAGGTAAGAAAGGCTTTGATGTACCCAGATAACCTAGACCAGTATTGTTATATGGTCTCCCATGGAGAATGAATAAAGGGTTCTTTTGAGGTAGTGGAATTGTGTATTATTAAAGAAATTCATCCACAAGAACACAGAATAAAATATTCTCATACTGTTGGAGAAGAGAAATAGCTTCTTGTCCAGCGTCAGGAGATGCTGGAAAATCCTAGCATTGATTCTGTAGCCAGACTGCCTCAGGTCAGTTCTTAGCTCTTGTAGTCATGTGCAATATGATTTTGAGCAAGGATTTTAGGACCTTCGCACCCCAATTTACTCATCTGTAAAATGTAGGAAATAATATAGTTCCCTAGATGCTCAGGCACAGCTAAAAAATTTAAAAGTTTTCAACCCAAAACATCTTTTCGTGTTTAAATTAAAATCATTTGAGGACTAGATCTAAAATTGATGTAGGTTATTTATAGCCATACTTTCTCATGTTGTGTAAGCCTTTGTGAGTCTCTTTATCAACCACCAGTATTTGATTAGTAAGTGCTGTAGTACCCTACAAACAGTACTGAGAATACTGATAATAAATTCCTACTACCGTACATATTGTATAGTCTTTCTCAGGACTGAGCAATTATAATTTTTGATATAAATATAATTTCTAAGAGGAAACTGTAAAAACCTCACACTAATAATATGAAATGAATTAATGAATAGATTAAATATAGCAATAACTGTTACAGAGTAAATTCAGAATATCTTTCAGGGTAAAGTCATCACAAGGATTATTTGATTCCCTGGGTCACTTACACTCAGACCAAAGAACAGGGGGAAAGGACATTATTCCTTCCTTCGATACAAAGAAAAATAGTATGGACATTGGCATTTTTAAACTTTTGCAACGGGAAGTATTCAGTGTTGTTCTTGTGAAGGGTTCAACCAGATGTGGATATGATCTATGATTATAAAATTTTACTTGAACAAAGTTAGCATTGTTTTCATGGGAAAAAATCTCCCATCTTCTGTAGATGGATCAAATAAAATATTGAGAGCAAATAAAATATTGAATGGACTTTCATTTCTGATAAAAAAAAAAGACGTGATAAAATCGAGTGCATTTCTGTGAAACATTTTGCTGGATTCTTTACAGTTCTGGGAATTTTTCTCTTAGAGATGATTTTTATGCCTAATGGGAGTGTAATAACTTTTAAGAAAATAACTTTTTATTCTGCCTATAACTGAGAACTTGGTAGTTAAAGTGAGAACAATGATATCTTTCTCTTGTGCAGCTCTATACACCATCCAGTTCCCAAGGTCCATGAGCTCACATGCACTCAAACCCCATTTTCAAGAAATCCTTCATATTTTAAGCTATTTCATGGGAGGAACACATTGTTTCTCAAGTGTTAAAAGTGAATTCTAAAAGTAATAGCCGCCCAAAAATGAGAGTGTAGAGCTCAGAGGCACAGATGTTCAACATCATGATGTAAACACTGCACACTTCCTCAAACGATTGAGGGAAGTCTCCAAGTTCAACCACTTCCATGAAACATGTATTCGATGGGAGAAATGATACGGTTGCAAAGAAAACCCCCATTCTATTTTAATGCTTTAATATGTGTTTCCATTCTTCAATATAAACACATTGAAGAAAAATAAAAATTGCATACTTTTCTTTATTCTCAGTTATCTGGAGGTTGATGGATAATCAATATCAGACTTTGATGGAGATTAACATCTCTTGCTGTCAATTCTGCATGCTCGATTGCAGTAAAGAACTTATCTACATTTTGTCTGGATACTGAGATACTGTGGAAGTTGGGAACATATAGTAATTAATTTGTATATTTTAGGGCTGTCCTAGATTCAGGCTGTGCAGTGGTTACTCCTGGTCAATTTTAACTTGGTTAATTGTAAGTATAAAAGGCTAATCACGAATCCTTAAAAAGATTTCAACTTGGCATCGAGGGGGTCATAGTTTGTGAAAAGATTAGCACAAGTTTTTTTTTTAAAGTCAACTACTTGATACTAGGATAATAGAAAAAGATTGCTTGGGGCTGTCCGAGGGATTGGTCAGTTACCACCCATGATAAGCCAGAGAGAATGAAATAGATAGATGGTCTTTGGAACTTTAAATGGGAGGGTCTAGCTAAAGAAAGAAGTTACTGGGCATTGCGCCAGGTGCCAAATACGACCCTGGTAGTAGAGACTTGAAATGGGGACGCTGAGGATGAGGTAACTGGAAGCAGATATCAGCTGACATTGGTTGGACAGTCCATTCTGAATTCTTTTGTCTGACTGCACAGCCTACCATTTAATAATCTCATTCTATAGACAGCTTAGCTATCGTCTGTCTGTCTAGCCAGTATCTCCTCCACGAGGATAATACTAAATGGTCGAAGATGCAAATGGGGTTTTTGACGTCTCTCAGGTCCATTGTAATAGACTATAGTCATCTCTGGTTCATTATACAAGAACTGAGCACTAAGTTATAACTGTTTTACGTGAGAGAAATAAGAGAACATGAGAGTAACATTTCCTATACGTAAGAATGTATGGGCCTAAGAGGCACAGATCATGGCAACCCTGGTGACTCATCCTTCACTCTCTGTGAAGAATACTCTCCATGTCCAGTCTGCTGCCTTAGGCTCCTACTCAACGCCTCTATTAACTATGATCCGTCCTCCAAGTTTAAGACCATTGTTCTTACTTAGTCAAGATTTTCCATCCAGCTTTTGTTATTTTCTTGTCTACTGAAAATTCTTTATCCTGTATTTAAAATAAATTTCTAAAAAGCCTTGATTTTGACTCAGAAGACCAGGGGGAAACCCATTTACCAATGATCCTTGATAACATGTGGATAATAGTCAGTAACAAGTCAGTTGGAATGTAATCAATGATTCCACTTTGTCCAGGACAAGTGCGCACTTCAACTACAGAACAGTCAATGGCTTCTGTGAGTCTCATTTTCTTGAAATAATTCTGATTCCCAGAATCATCCTTTGGCTTTCTTCTTATACATCTTCCCATTCCCCTTTCACAAAGATATCACTCAGTCTTTTTCTTACCCTCTGTCCTTCCTGGTTTCCAAGCTCATTTTCAGACTTCTTGTGCTGGCTAGCTTTTTATGTCAACTTGACACAGCTAGAGTCATTTTGGAAGTGGGAACATCAGAGAGAATGATACTCTGAGACATTGGCTTACGGGCAAAGCTGTGGTGCGTTTCCTGGATTGATGTTTGCTGTGGTTGGGTGCTTTCTACAGGGAGTGGTGACATCCCTGAAGGGGCGGTCCTCGATAGCATAATAAAAGCAGGCTATAGGGAAGCTGAGGAGGAAGCAGGCCCTATAGGAAGACCAGCAGTCTCAACTAACCTGGACCCCCGAGATCACTCAGACACTGAGCCACCAACCAGGCAGCATACACCAGCTGATGTGAGGCCTTCAACACACAGACAGCAGAGGACAGCCTGGTCTCAACTCAGTCAGAGAAGATGCACCTAAGCCTCAAGAGACCTCAGCCCCCAGGGAAGGGGGAAGTCCAGTGGGGTAAGGGGCGGGGGTTGGGGTGGAGATATGGGATGAGGAACAGTCAGAGAGCAGACCAGGAGGGGGATAAAGACTGGACTATTAAAAAAAAGATTAAAGAAGAAAAAAGCAGGTTGAGTAAGCCATGAGGAGCAAGCAGCACTTGGTCATGGCCTCAACATCAGTTCCTCCCTCCAGGTTCCCACCCCAAGTTCCTACCCTGGCTTCCCTCAGTGACGGATTTGTAAGCTGAAAAATGAAATGAACCATTTGATGCCCAAGTTGCTTTTGGCTATGGTATTTTATCACAACAAGAGAAATCCTAACTAAGACATTTCTTTGTGTAACCCATCCTAGGTACATTCACGTGTATTCACAAGGCTTCAAATTAAGAGCAGTTGCTTTTCTACATGGCCTGTCCAGCAAGCCTTAAATCTAATCAGAAACTTGCCTGTCATGACTGCACTACCTGGCTTATCTTGCCTGGGAGCTTCAAGAATATGAGATATTTACTCCTTTTATTTTTCTTGAAATAAGTTGTAATGGTCATGAGCCTGCCTCCACTCATGCTGTATGCTCTGACATCACCTCTCACCCTGATAATCCCTTTTATTAGCCAATTGTTAAATAAGCCCTGTTTGACCCAATGTAATTGGCTTCTTGAAATTCCCGAAATCGTTAAACATCTAAACATTTATAATTATTGCTAGTTCTGCAGTCTCCTCTGCTATTATTCCTCTTCTTGTCACTTTCTAAATTAGCTAATAGTCAGTAGACGATGATACTTAACCTCAGCCATCGAGGAGTAGCAGACACCCGCTCCCCACCCTGAGCCCTTGAATTAGAGGTAAAAGGAAAAGTCAGAAGCCATCCAGGTCATGTGTGCTGTTTGCTGCCTGACACCCTAGCTTGGGGGTGTCTAATGCATTTTTAAAAAATGAATTCCTTTCCAGATTACTTTCATTTCCATCAGGTGTTTCTTTTATGTGACACTGAAAAAGTTCTCTTTTCCAACAATAGTGTATCCCACAGGGTCCATACGGAGTCAGACAGTGGGCAACTGTTCTCTTCCAGTGGTTTGTATAGCACATCCCAGCACTTTGAAAGGTAGCCGGTAGGAAAGAACACTTTCAATTTGGTCAAAGATTGATTAATTCATGACCTGCGATCAAAATGTGCAGCATTGTCAACAGTGGGTGCTGGCATGCAGCTGCTTACAAAGCCACTTCTCACATAGTTTTACTTTCTTTTCAATTTTGTGACAAAACAAAAAGGACCAAGGAAGCTTATAAAATAAAGTGTTTAATGTGGGGCTCACAGTTCCAGGGAGTTAGTCTATGACCCTCATGGTGGCGAGCATAGCAGCAGGCAAGTCGACATGACTCTCTGGAGCTGTGGGTAATGGCCTTCATAGGCTGTTTCATTAAAAACAAGCACACTCGTTGAAGTGAAGTAGAAATAGTTTATTCAAATATGAATGCCTATAGTCTAGAAATGGATTTCCCCAAAGGTCCCAAATCTTCAGCCGTAAAACATAGTTACATGAGATTTTATCAGTTCCAGAAAAAAAAAACAATCAATTGTAATCGATTGGTGGGAGGGAGAAGTGGGTAGATTACACCAGAGCAAGGAAAACCTTGGCTATAGGTTTCGGGTGTTATTGGTGACACCCTTAGCTTCAGTGTGGTAATATCTGGTGGTCTGCTTCTGTAGTCATAAGATGTTAGTTCAGATGCGGGTGTGGACAATAGACAGGTTTAAAAATAGTCACGATAATTTATCTCTTGTCTTCGACATTTAAGGTGTCTACAATCCTGAAATTCAGTCTATTGGCCTTGTAGAATTTTTAACATATTTTTAACATAGCTCTCCTACCCTATCTCTGTTTCTTTTTCCTTTTGGGGGAACTTCATTTCATATGAGCAATAGCCGTGGTAACATCCTTCACCATCTATCTCCCTGACCAACACAGCTCATATCAGGGTAACCCATCCCTGGCACTGGAATTAACTTTATGGCTTTGGGGAAAGCCTTTTCTCCCATTTGGAATATTGTCTTATAAAACTATTACTATTGCTTTTACTGTTCCACCTCCACATGCCCATGGCCATCCTTTCTAAGTGAATTGACCTCAGGAGCCAGCAGCTAGAGAGATCCAAAAGAAGAACATTGACGAGGTCCACTACAACAAGAAAGGGCTCTGCCGTTCGCCCTCAAATGATCAATCTTCAGCACTGTTACCATGGACCAGGATAGCATTGGTTGTTCTGCTCTGGTTGCTATGGCAATCAGGGGCAAAGCCTGAGAAGGCATCATGTTATGTCCAAAGGTAAAAGCTGCTACATGACAATCATGCTTTTTCCCCCCAAAGCCTAGAAATGGGCTTTCATTCAACTTCTCTATCTGGAAAAATCTATAATCCTTCAAGAGGCATGTCAAATGCCACTTCCTTTACTAAAACTTCTCCATCCAAATGAAAAATAAGTTTTGGTTCTCCTGGGATTCCATGCTGCTGATTTCTCTTATAAAACGTCTTCCTATATTCCAGGGATTATTCTCCCCTTTCCCATTAGATAAGCTCCTCGAGGAACCGTCCTTAAATGGTAGAAACGTGGAGCTAAGCAAGAGCTGCCTTGTCCTTGGGACAGTCACACTTTCATGAGGGTGTCTGAATGTGCTACAAAGTTCACATCATGAGAAACCACTAAGGACCAAATCAGGAAGAGTGAATCCTACCTTGCAGGGATTTGAATATGTTTAAGTAGAAGGAAAGCATCCAATGCACCACTTTATTACGTGCTAATCCTCCCTTTAAACCTTCATTCCACTGAGCTAGCCTCGAACACAGAAGTGAGAACTCTGCTCCCAGTGTTGACCTTACCTGGGTGCAAACTTGAGAGCTAAAGAACTGGACTACATTTCTTGGAAATGTATAACTTAGAAATTAAAATTCTGGACAACTCTGTTTAGTAGTTAAACAGCAAGAATAGCCCGTGGTAGCTATTTTCTACCATACACATGGAAGGACAGAGCCAGTGTCAGCCTTAGATTTGAATAAAGCAGATGACAAAATGCAGAGAAAGGAGGAGAGAGCAGAACCTATCTGAGTCCAGGCTGCCTTTCCATCTGCCTCAAGCTTCCAGAGGCCAATCATACGTTTTGTCCTTGGGTCTTATTTGATAACCAGTGTGGTCTCTCATTAAATCACAGTCTGTATAAAATCTAGTTTAAGGTGATCTCTGCTAACGATATCCACACAACCTCTGACCACAATAGCTGTGTCTTAAGGAATAAATACCAGTTTGTCAGATGTATGATTGGACAAATTAGGCCACTCTGCCCAAGAAGAATATAACCGAAAGGCATAGGAATGGGAAGTTAATGTCTGAGAGTCATGAAGTGTATCCAGTAGTTAAATCATATGTTGAGTGAGGAGATTTGTTTTGCCTCATTAAAAATAAGCACGGATACCTCATGAAAGGGTTCGAACTTTATATGAATAGTAGTAGGAAAAGGACATGGGAAAACTTCCAATCCAGATGCCAGATGTTAATGAGGAAGGCTGTAGTTGAAATAGATTGGACACATGCCTGTCAGGCTGTGGCTTTATGTAACATTCTTGTTCTTTGTTCTCTTCCTAGAAATAACAATAACAGTAATGACACCAATTATCAGTAACTAACATGTATTTAGGACTTGCTTTGTGCCGTGGAGCCTGCTAATCCTGTCAGGCCTATTATCTGGTTCCTTTCGTATGTGAACCCTACGGCAGGGACTGCAGTTACCCCCACTGTGTTAAGAACACTGAAACACAGATTGATTAACTTCCTCGAAGCCACATGGAGAGTGATTGACCTGGGCTATCCAAAGCTAGAGTTTGAATATGAGACCAATCCTGTTACTTTACCTCCCAGAATTACAGATTCCCTAGTGGCTAGGATATGTTCATGAATTTAAAAATCTTAGGTTGAATAGCCCATCACGAATGCCTTAACTTAATAAACAATATACTTATTAGCACTTCAAGGTGCTTCCAGAAACAGGTCCACAGCACTCAAAGCATTGATATTTGTTCATTAGCTTCACCACCACCAGTTTGATTTGGTGATTTTTGTAAATATAATTTGAGCATTTTTTTACAATTACTTAAAAAAACCCACATTCTTAAGATTAGATTTTTTTATGGTATAGGTCCCTATTCAAAAGCTAGAACATAATTAATATCCTGGAAATTGCGTGTTGATTAAACATCCTTTGCCTTCAAATTCTTATCCAATTTCCATAACCATTATGTCTTCATCAGCCTTTCTTCTCAAGTCTCCCAAACACCTGTCCACCTCGGGTGCAGCTCACTCTCTTCAGCCACTTGCTTGGTATGCACTTTGCTTATGATCTTGCATTTAATAGCTGTCACTGGCTTGCTGCAGGTTCAAGGAATACTCTACCCTGATCCCTCACTTCCATGAAGTATTTTCCAACTGCTGTTTTTATTAAAAACAAATAAAAAAAAAACCCAGGCACAGTAAATGTAAAAGCATCTACTCTAGTTTCCATGGCACTCACTTTGCATGTTGGAGACAGCTCCGGGAAGACTGGAGATGACCATCTCGTGCAGGTGCGTGTACATAGTACACAAATGCACAAGCATGCACAGGTGCACACACATGGTTGTGCATGCAGGGACAGTGCTATTGTTCTCCAGCGTCTCTGACTGGGGTTTATACATATCACCCTCTCATCCGAGAGTCACAGATGTTAGGCTGCCGTTTAGTCATTCATTTCGGAAACTAGAGCCAATTTTGGGGCACCCATGAGAGGCATCTCAGTACACGGCTGCCTAGGATACAAAACTCCATCAATTTTGTTAATGTCTTTTCATGACCTGGATGGTTCTGACCATGGTATGTGATAACTATAATCCTATCTTCAGTTTTAATAACAATAAGAACTCCAATATATTTTAAAACAATAAACTTCCCTCTAGGGGTAAATATTCTACCCTTGATACTTTCCTAACTCCCCGTAATACACAAGTATAACTGACACTAAAAGGCATAACCAACTAAGAGATAGGTCTTTGAACACAGAAGAATTTTGCCTTTGTAACTAAGTGTTATGACTCAGAAAGATTGATCCTTTGGTACTTCCTACCAGGTGGGCTATTTATCTAGGTCTTTCATGACAATCTATAAATTATCACCTCAGCTATGCTACAGAGCAGGTTGATAGAGTTCACAGTACAATAGGAATATGAGGTGACTCTCCTGGGTTTACGATGCTTTCCTTATAGTACACAGGGCTGCGGGAATTTTGAATTCATAAAGCTGTAGATAGACATCCACTAGCTGAAATAGAGATTATCAAAGGGACACAAGTCTAACAAAGACCCATATTGACACTGCTGTCCAAACTCCAAAGCCTATCATCTATGAGTCAGAAATGGAAAGTTTCTATATAGAATTCAAAAGATATTACCAGAGGTGAGGCAAAATGATAACAGAAGATCTTCTAGTGATTATCTCCCCACAGAGTCATCAACTTAGTTTTAATCACTAAACATAGTTTATACACAACTATAACTACAATAGCTAAGGAAACTAGAGAGATGCCGCAGTACCTAATCTTGGCACAGTAATAAAACAATACATGAATGCAGGTGGAAAGAAAACGACTATCCAAATTGCCTTTCCATATACCATCAAACAAGGAAGGATTTCTGCTTGAAAGAGGGAGAGGAAATTAGTTGGACAACTTAAACAAAAATCCAGTACCAGCCAGCTCTGAAGTATTAGGATTCAAGATGAATAGTAAGTAATTCTCTCTTCAAAATAAACTTGCAGTATAGTGTCATTTAGACAGAGTTCACCATGACCCAGTAGCTATATATTTATGTCTCCTTCACCCAACATACCTCTCATGTCAAGTATGAAATCCAGTAAATACTAAGTGGTTTTTAGTTGAGCATTCAACAAGCAACATTGACGTTAACCACGTTATGGTAGTATGCATAAACATGCCAGGAACTTCACAGTTAGCTGTTAAATACATTCTGAAGATATTAAAAGCCTTGATAACATTTTACAAAATACTCTGAGGCATGGACTCTTCTTCAGCTACCTGTCTGTCACAGCTCAGATCAGATCGCTTCTATAAAGAGGATTGATCTTGCAGTCCCATCCTTTGTTGCCCTGTTCCTCCTATTCTTGTCAAAGCAGATCTTACGTTGAGAGACCTTGAGGAATGAGCTGGGTTGTTCCTGGTCTCTCCATTGCTTTGTGTACCTCTCACAAAATCATTTTGTCAGGCAACTTTAGTTCTGTAGGTGGCTAAGCAGATAGGAATTGTCAAGTTCTACTTAGAGAAGTAAAAAAGCAATATACTTCTACTGAAGTTTGCCTCTTCTGCAAACCTTTCTATTGGTAACTTTTTAGAGAACGCTTTCATTTTGCTTACAATACAACCAAAGATTCAGAGAGTATTTCTTTTCTAAACGTGCTCTAGTCACCTGACTCCCCTAAAGTCCATGTGCATTAAAGGCTCTAGTCTTTGGCAATAATTTGAAGTAAAAAGACTAGAAAGAGAAGGCCAATGAAAGGAATCAGTCAAGAACAGTGTGTCCTTGAAGAAGATATGAAATCTTAGTCCTTAATCCATCTTAATACATCAAGACACCATGAAGTAAATAGTTTCTTTAGTTCCACCACATGCTCCCTGTAGAGATGTTTTACAAAGAGTAAAATCCCACTCTCTAGCAGTCAAATTTTAAGTGCCTAGAGCCCTACCCAGTGTCTTGTGAGGCCTTATTTAACAATTAGAATATAACTCCTTCAGGAACTTTGGTGTCTTACCCCAGGAATGGCCAGTCTCAGGGAGACATACAAGATTGTGAGCTGCCCTCTTCAAATCACCTCAAACAGGAGCCCACAGGAGGAGCCCATAAATCAGAGCCATCTCCTGACTGCTATAGAAGGGCCCTATTTCCTCTAAGGAAATAACTACTCCTCTGCTCTCACTACCCACTTCACCAATCCTGAATTTTCACCTTCTGTGTCCCCTCCCCCCTTACATAAATTCTGGTCTGGCAAATCCTTTGGGCATAGTGGTCCTGGCACCATACTTCCTACCTCGATATTTTACCTTGTCACTATTGGGAAAAAAAATCAACAGATCCAGCTGATGATAGATGGGACCCTCTACCATTATACATCAGAACAAATCTTCCCTTATTTAAAGTCCAATTATCTCCAGTGTTTGGAACCTTTCAAAAGAGGAAACTCTTTAATTTGAAAATGTTTTTATTGTTTGATAATTCCATACATTTATATAGCAAATTTTAACCGTCCTCAGTCTCACCCCCTTCTCTCTCCCTTCAACATCCTCTCAACAAAACTCTCTCCTACTTTTGTGTTCTCTTTTGGTGTGTGTCACACTGTGGCTTTGATGAGAGGTCGCCACCCCATCCTGAGCATGAGTAGTAATCTAGTAGAGAAAGGGCTGCACCACTGAAGGAGGTGGCACCATCTCCTGTAACAAAGATGAATTGCCAATAGTCCCTCAGGAAGGGGTAGATACCAAGGCCCTTCACCTATTCATGAGGAAATGTTGACAGGCCTAATCTTTTGCAAGTTTTAAGCTTTTAGGTGGTGGGCAACTCTCAAGCACAGGTTGTCTTCTCTGGCTCTCAACTTTATAAGGCCAGCTGCACTCACTACTGAGCCCAGAGGAATTGGCTAGACTTCATCAAAATGAAAATTTACTTTTAAAAGGTATAATAATAATAATAATAATAATAATAATAATAATAATAATAATAATAATTATAATGAAAAATGTATTATCCCTTCTAAATATTTACAAGAAAGATAGGTTGATAATTAGGTAAATAGATTGATGGGTAATAGATCACTCTTGTAAGAATACATGAAGAATCGTCACACATAATAATATAAATACAAAATTAATACAAACAAGCCAGTAAGATGTGATATGGCATGGCAAGCACGGAGATTAAACTGCTGCTTTCTGGTAGGATTTGAAGAACCGTAAACCTGGTCAAGAGAGATCATAGGCCCTATGAGGAAACATATTGCTCACATGTTTTGCTAAATGGTCATATTATAAAAACTGATTTTTCAATATTCATGTTTATGCTTATAGATTAATGCTGTGCTTAGCCTTCTTCAGAGACACGGTTATTGAGAGACACTGCTGCCAACAGTCCTTCAGGAAGGGGGAGATACCTTCACCTATTCATGAGGAAATGTTGACAGGCCTAATCTTTTCAAAGTTATTACAAAAACTCAGAACTGGCCAAAGTACCGAGCTGAAGGAACAGTGGAATGAGTGCACAGCAATAACAGCAATGATGATGATGATGAAGAAGAGGATGAAGAGGATGAAGAGGAAGAGGAGGAGGAAGAACAGGAGAAGGAGGAGGAAGAAGACGTAGGAAAGGAGAAGGAGAAGGAGAAGAAGAAGAAGAGGAGGAGGAGGAGGAGGAGGAGGTGGAGGAGGAAGAGGAGGAGGAGGAGGAGGAGGAGGAGGAGGAAGAAGAAGAAGAAGAAGAAGAAGAAGAAGAAGAAGAAGAAGAAGAAGAAGAAGAAGAAGAAGAAGAAGTATTATACCTTCTAAGGCTCAGAGAATACCACAGAAGAGGAACAGAAAGAATGTAAGAGACAGAGGGGGGAGATGAGTGGCACGAAGACATCTCTGGACTTGTCCCAGCCATTGCTCTTGTTAACACAGTTCGTACTAACCACAGGAGAGAGCTGCACAGGTTTAAGACCAACATTTCATCACTGATAAAATAGTGGCCTATAGACTAAGGACACACAGAGGCAGAATTCCTCTAGGACCAGGCACTCCCTGTGTTTACTGGGAGTCCCACACCTGCGAATCCCGGCCTACAGCAGCTCTCTGCTCCCAGACCCCTAGGGAGAGAGACCTCACCGCTTGGTCAGGTGGGCACTCCTGAGGCTGCAGAGCGGAAGAGACCACCAACATTGCCCACCACTGCCCACATCCCTGGCCAAAGAGGAAACTGTATAAGGCCTCTGGGTTCCCGTAGGGGAGGGCCCAGGAGTGGCAGGACCCCTGCGCCTGAGACACCACCGGAACCTGAAGGAACAGACCGGATAAACAGTTATCTGCACCCAAATCCCGTGGGAGGGAGAGCTAAACCTTCAGAGAGGCAGACACGCCTGGGAAACCAGAAGAGACTGCACTCTGCACACATTACTGATTCCAGAGGAAAACACCAAACGCCATCTGGAACCCTGGTGCACTGAAGCTCCCTGAAATGGCGGCGCAGATCTTCCTGGTTGCTACCGCTGCAGAGAGCTCGTGGGCAGCACCCCGTGAGCAAACTTGAGCCTCAGGACCACAGGTAAGACCAACTTTTCTGCTGCAAGTGACCTGCCTGGTGAACTCAAGACGCAGGCCCACAGGAACAGCTGAAGACCTGTAGAGAGGAAAAACTACACGCCCGAAAGCAGAACACTCGTCCCCATAACTGGCTGAAAGAAAACAGGAAAACAGGTCTACAGCACTCCTGACACACAGGCTTATAGGACAGTCTAGCCACTGTCAGAAATAGCAGAACAAAGTAACACTAGAGATAATCTGATGGCGAGAGGCAAGCGCAGGAAACCAAACAAGAGAAACCAAGACTACATGGCACCATAGGAGCCCAATTCTCCCATCAAAACAAACATGGAATATCCAAACACACCAGAAAAGCAAGATCTAGTTTCAAAATCATATTTGATCATGGTGCTGGAGGACTTCAAGAAAGACGTGAAGAACTCCCTTAGAGAACAAGTAGAAACCTACAGAGAGGAATTGCAAAAATCCCTGAAAGAATTCCAGGAAATCATAAAGAAACAAGTAGAAGCCCATAGAGAGGAGTCACAAAAATCCCTGAAAGAATTCCAGGAAAACACAGTCAAACAGTTGAAGGAATTAAAAATGGAAATAGAAGCAATCAAGAAAGAACACATGGAAACAACCCTGGATATAGAAAACCAAAAAAGAGACAAGGAGCTGTAGATACAAGCTTCACCAACAGAATACAAGAGATGGAAGAGAGAATCTCAGGAGCAGAAGATTCCATAGAAATCATTGACTCAACTGTCAAAGATAATGTAAAGCAGAAAAAGCTACTGGTCCAAAACATACAGGAAATCCAGGACTCAATGAGAAGATCAAACCTAAGGATAATAGGTATAGAAGAGAGTGAAGACTCCCAGCTCAAAGGACCAGTAAATATCTTCAACAAAATCATAGAAGAAAACTTCCCTAACCTAAAAAAAGAGATACCCATAGGCATACAAGAAGCCTACAGAACTCCAAATAGATTGGACCAGAAAAGAAACACCTTCCGTCACATAATAGTCAAAACACCAAACGCACAAAATAAAGAAAGAATATTAAAAGCAGTAAGGGAAAAAGATCAAGTATCATATAAAGGCAGACCTATCAGAATCACACCAGACTTTTCGCCAGAAACTATGAAGACCAGAAGATCCTGGACTGATGTCATACAGACCCTAAGAGAACACAAATGCCAGACCAGGTTACTGTATCCTGCAAAACTCTCAATTAACATAGATGGAGAAACCAAGATATTCCATGACAAAACCAAATTTACACAATATCTTTCTACAAATCCAGCACTAAAAAGGATAATAAATGGTAAAGCCCAACATAAGGAGGCAAGCTATACCCTAGAAGAAGCAACAAACTAATCGTCTTGGCAACAAAACAAAGAGAAGAAAAGCACACAATCATAACCTCACATCCAAATATGAATATAACAGGAAGCAATAATCAATATTCCTTAATATCTCTCAACATCAATGGCCTCAACTCCCCAATAAAAAGACATAGATTAACAAACTGGATACGCAACGAGGACCCTGCATTCTGCTGCCTACAGGAAAGACACCTCAGAGACAAAGACAGACACTACCTCAGAGTGAAAGGCTGGAAAACAAATTTCCAAGCAAATGGTCGGAAGAAGCAAGCTGGAGTAGCCATTCTAATATCAAATAAAATCAATTTTCAACTAAAAGTCATCAAAAAACATAAGGAAGGACACTTCATATTCATCAAAGGAAAAATCCACCAAGATGAACTCTCAATCCTAAATATCTATGCCCCAATTACAAGGGCACCTACATACGTAAAAGAAACCTTACTAAAGCTCAAAACACACATTGCACCTCACACAATAATAGTGAGAGATTTCAACACCCCACTCTCATCAATGGACAGATCATGGAAACAGAAATTAAACAGTGATGTCGACAGATAAGAGAAGTCATGAGCCAAATGGACTTAACGGATATTTATAGAACATTCTATCCTAAAGCAAAAGGATATACCTTCTTCTCAGCTCCTCATGGTACTTTCTCCAAAATTGACCATATAATTGGTCAAAAAACGGGCCTCAACAGGTACAGAAAGATAGAAATAATCCCATGCGTGCTATCGGACCACCACGGCCTAAAACTGGTCTTCAATAACAATAAGGGAAGAATGCCCACATATACGTGGAAATTGAACAATGCTCTACTCAATGATAACCTGGTCAAGGAAGAAATAAAGAAAGAAATTAAAGACTTTTTAGAATTTAATGCAAATGAAGGTACAACATACCCAAACTTATGGGACACAATGAAAGCTGTGCTAAGAGGAAAACTCATAGCGCTGAGTGCCTGCAGAAAGAAACAGGAAAGAGCATATGTCAGCAGCTTGACAGCACACCTAAAAGCTCTAGAACAAAAAGAAGCAAATACACCTAGGAGGAGTAGAAGGCAGGAAATAATCAAACTCAGAGCTGAAATCAACCAAGTAGAAACAAAAAGGACCATAGAAAGAATCAACAGAACCAAAAGTTGGTTCTTTGAGAAAATCAACAAGATGGATAAACCCTTAGCCAGACTAACGAGAGGACACAGAGAGTGTGTCCAAATTAACAAAATCAGAAATGAAAAGGGAGACATAACTACAGATTCAGAGGAAATTCAAAAAATCATCAGATCTTACTATAAAAGCCTATATTCAACAAAACTTGAAAATCTGCAGGAAATGGACAATTTCCTAGACAGATACCAGGTACCGAAGTTAAATCAGGAACAGATAAACCAGTTAAACAACCCCATAACTCCTAAGGAAATAGAAGCAGTCATTAAAAGTCTCCCAACCAAAAAGAGCCCAGGTCCAGACGGGTTTAGTGCAGAATTCTATCAGACCTTCATAGAAGACCTCATACCAGTATTATCCAAACTATTCCACAAAATTGAAACAGATGGAGCACTACCGAATTCCTTCTATGAAGCCACAATTACTCTTATACCTAAACCACACAAAGACACAACAAAGAAAGAGAACTTCAGACCAATTTCCCTTATGAATATCGACGCAAAAATACTCAATAAAATTCTGGCAAACCGAATCCAAGAGCACATCAAAACAATCATCCACCATGATCAAGTAGGCTTCATCCCAGGCATGCAGGGATGGTTTAATATACGGAAAACCAACAACGTGATCCATTATATAAACAAACTGAAAGAACAAAACCACATGATCATTTCATTAGATGCTGAGAAAGCATTTGACAAAATTCAACACCCCTTCATGATAAAAGTCCTGGAAAGAATAGGAATTCAAGGCCCATACCTAAACATAGTAAAAGCCATATACAGCAAACCAGTTGCTAACATTAAACTAAATGGAGAGAAACTTGAAGCAATCCCACTAAAATCAGGGACTAGAAAAGGCTGCCCACTCTCTCCCTACTTATTCAATATAGTTCTTGAAGTTCTAGCCAGAGCAATCAGACAACAAAAGGAGGTCAAGGGGATACAGATCGGAAAAGAAGAAGTCAAAATATCACTATTTGCAGATGATATGATAGTATATTTAAATGATCCCAAAAGTTCCACCAGAGAACTACTAAAGCTGATAAACAACTTCAGCAAAGTGGCTGGGTATAAAATTAACTCAAATAAATCAGTAGCCTTCCTCTACACAAAAGAGAAACAAGCCGAGAAAGAAATTAGGGAAACGACACCCTTCATAATAGACCCAAATAATATAAAGTACCTCGGTGTGACTTTAACCAAGCAAGTAAAAGATTTGTACAATAAGAACTTCAAGGCACTGAAGAAAGAAATTGAAGAAGACCTCAGAAGATGGAAAGATCTCCCATGCTCATGGATTTGCAGGATTAATATAGTAAAAATGGCCATTTTACCAAAAGTGATCTGCAGATTCAATGCAATCCCCATCAAAATACCAATCCAATTCTTCAAAGAGTTAGACAGAACAATTTGCAAATTCATCTGGAATAACAAAAAACCCAGGATAGCTAAAACTATCCTCAACAATAAAAGGACTTCAGGGGGAATCACTATCCCTGAACTCAAGCAATATTACAGAGCAATAGTGATAAAAACTGCATGGTATTGGTACAGAGACAGACAGATAGACCAATGGAATAGAATTGAAGACCCAGAAATGAACCCACACACCTATGGTCACTTGATTTTTGACAAAGGAGCCAAAACCATCCAATGGAAAAAAGATAGCATTTTCAGCAAATGGTGCTGGTTCAACTGGAGGTCAACATGTAGAAGAATGCAGATCGATCCATGCTTATCACCCTGTACAAAGCTTAAGTCCAAGTGGATCAAGGACCTCCACATCAAACCAGACACACTCAAACTAATACAAGAAAAACTAGGGAAGCATCTGGAACACATGGGCACTGGAAATAATTTCCTGAACAAAACACTAATGGCTTATGCTCTAAGATCAAGAATCGACAAATGGGATCTCATAAAACTGCAAAGCTTCTGTAAGGCAAAGGACACTGTGGTTAGGACAAAACGGCAACCAGCAGATTGGGAAAAGATCTTTACCAATCCTACAACGGATAGAGGCCTTATATCCAAAATATACAAAGAACTCAAGAAGTTAGACCGCAGGGAGACAAATAACCCTATTAAAAAATGGGGTTCAGAGCTAAACAAAGAATTCACAGCTGAGGAATGCCGAATGGCTGAGAAACACCTAAAGAAATGTTCAACATCTTTAGTCATAAGGGAAATGCAAATCAAAACAACCCTGAGATTTCACCTCACACCAGTGAGAATGGCTAAGATCAAAAACTCAGGTGACAGCAAATGCTGGCGAGGATGTGGAGAAAGAGGAACACTCCTCCATTGTTGGTGGGGTTGCAGACTGGTACAACCATTCTGGAAATCAGTCTGGAGGTGCCTCAGAAAATTGGACATTGAACTGCCTGAGGATCCAGCTATACCTCTCTTGGGCATATACCCAAAAGATGCCCCAACATATAAAAAAGACACGTGCTCCACAATGTTCATCACAGCCTTATTTATAATAGCCATAAAATGGAAAGAACCCAGATGCCCTTCAACAGAGGAATGGATACAGAAAATGTGGTACATCTATACAATGGAATATTACTCAGCTATCAAAAACAATGACTTTATGAAATTCGTAGGCAAATGGTTGGAACTGGAAAATATCATCCTGAGTGAGCTAACCCAATCACAGAAAGACATACATGGTATGCACTCATTGATAAGTGGCTATTAGCCCAAATGCTTGAATTACCCTAGATGCCTAGAACAAATGAAACTCAAGACGGATGATCAAAAGGTGAATGCTTCACTCCTTCTTTAAAAGGGGAACAAGAATACCCTTGGCAGGGAATAGAGAGGCAAAGATTAAAACAGAGACTGAAGGAACACCCATTCAGAGCCTGCGCCACATGTGGCCCATACATATACAGCCACCCAATTAGACAAGATGGATGAAGCAAAGAAGTGCAGACCGACAGGAGCCGGATGTAGATCGCTCCTGAGAGACACAGCCAGAATACAGCAAATACAGAGGCGAATGCCAGCAGCAAACCACTGAACTGAGAATAGGTCCCCTATTGAAGGAATCAGAGAAAGAACTAGAAGAGCTTGAAGGGGCTCGAGACCCCAAAAGTACAACAATGCCAACCAACCAGAGCTTCCAGGGACTAAGCCACTACCTAAAGACTATACATGGACTGACCCTGGACTCTGACCCCATAGGTAGCAATGAATATCCTAGTAAGAGCACCAGTGGAAGGGGAAGCCCTGGGTCCTGCTAAGACTGAACCCCCAGTGAACTAGACTGTTGGGGGGAGGGCGGCAATGGGGGGAGGGTGGGGAGGGGAACACCCATAAGGAAGGGGAGGGGGGGGGAGGGGGATGTTTGCCCGGAAACCGGGAAAGGGAATAATACTCGAAATGTATATAAGAAATACTCAGGTTAATAAAAAAAATTTCTGGGTAAAGAAATTAATAAAAAAAAAATAGTGGCCTATAAAGGCCCTGCCCGATGGACTATTGGTAATTAATATCGGTCTCGGGAAGAAATTTCATTTCTATGGTGATGTAGTTATTGGTAAGTTACCCCTGGTCTAGTATGTAACCTTCCACTAATGCTTGCCCAAGAAACTCTAACTGAACTCCATGAGTTACACAAAAGGAAGTCAACAAGTTATTAGGAAGACTTTTTGGGAGGAAGAAGTGCTTCGCCATGGATGAGAGAGGACAGAGATTGAAAGTGTCTGTTTATTACATCCATGTCTGAGCTGTCAAACAAACATTTAAAAGTTTAAACAACAAAGACATTTCATTGAATAAAATATTTAGATCCTACTCCTTAGGAGACCATAATTATCTGTCAACTGATATTATGAGAATAATTAACATACAATGCAGAAAAACGGTATTTTTACATGCTGTTCTTTGGCATATAATACAATGAAATTATTTTGGAAAATGACTTGGCAGTCTCTTGCAGTGTTAAGAATACACTGACTGCGTGATCCAGATATTCTATTCCTGGATGCTTGCCACCTTTCAGAATGAAAGTACGTGTACAGAGACTCAAACCATCCAAGCTCCTCAGAGCTTTATTAAAGTCTTCCCAAACCAAAATGTTCACCAAGAGGTAGAGGTGGTTTGAATGAAATGGCCTCACATGGGCTCAGGTATTTGATCACATGGTCCCTAGTGAGTGGGAGACAGGATATGATATGAAGTCATTCCAAGGATGTATAAACGTCAGGGCTCTTGGATCTTATAGCTATATCCTTCTTCCAGTTCCCTCACTGTTTCCTGTGTGTGTTTGAAAATGTGATCAGTATCCTGATCCGGCCACCGCTTTCTGTGCCCTCCTTGCTGTTATGAACTCTTTCACTGGAATGAACCACCAGCTAAAATAAGCATGCTTCCTTGAACTGCTTCCGGTCTTGGTATTTTATCACAACAATTGGGTGCAATGCTAAACAAATACGTTTTGATAAGGAGAGTTGGTGAACTACCACTGAGCCACATGAAGGGTTGAGTAGACTGCTAATATGGATGGGTATCAGAATAGCGCTGAATGAGAGGAACCATACACAAGAGAGTAAATGCTATATGCCCATTTCTAGGAAGTGAGAGACCAGAAACCAACCCATGGTCTCAAAAATCAGAGCAGTAGCTCCATGAAGATATAAGGAAGTGGGAGGATGGGGAAGGAAGGAGATTATAAAGAAATACTATAAAATGTATGGAAGGGGCTAGATGTCAATATTCATAGGACATCAGGCACATACCTACTTTTTCATACATGTTCAGCATGTAGTGCAGGCCTATGCAGTGCAAGACTAGCGCGCACACACACACACACACACACACACACACACACACACACACACACATGCATGCACAAAAAGGCATAAATAAAAGTCTTAGCCAGAGTTACGTCCCAGTGGGATAGATTTAAATAGTGATTTGAGGAAGAGAACAGGAAGGTCTCAAGTGCTATTTTGTAATTGCTACTCTACAGTAGTATCTGTGATTTTTCACATATTTTGCCTTTAGAAAATGCCTTCATTAGACTTCTTCCTTGAATACTTTTAAAAGCTAGTCCCTCTTGTTTTGATCCAGAAAGGTCAAGTTAGACTACAAAGTAACCACATTTTAATATGACTATCTTTAAACTTGAAATTAACCAGGCTATAAGTGACCTAGCACCTTGATGAAAGGAAATGACCCTGAAGCCTTCTGAGATGTACAATAACCAGCTATTTCCAAGAGAGTGATTAGACTGGCTTATCAGCTTCAAGCCCACAATTAGCAAACTTTTTGAGATGACTCTCTCTAAACACTCAGAGTCAGAAAGGAAAGTGTACAGCTAACAGAAACACCTGGTATTTCTCATTTGTTAGGATAAGATTTGGAAAAATGTTAGCTAGAGAAAGGATGACTGGGGTTGCTTCAGAAAAGGAGCTAACATAAAAATCACCTCCAGGAATGAACTTTATTAGAAGAGAGGACTTCAAAACATGGGAGCCAGGATTGGGCCTTGCAGTAGGAAAGCATTAAAAAGACAGTGCTTTATATGAGAGGAAGCAGGAGAATGGCCTTAAAGGGAAGGAGGGGTCTTCTTTTAAAACAGAGAGTTCTTTAAGTAGAAGTTAGAAAGATAGTCATGAACAGACTACTCACAAAGAAAAATACCTGACTTCTATGTCCTTTCACGGAGTGCCAGGAAACTCTGTATCACCTGATCTAGTTCAAAATGGCCTCTGTGACAAAGAGCATGGAGGAACAAGGGCTGAACAGAACAATAAACTAAAGCTATTGCATGCCTTGGCTTCTTAGCTCTCTGTCAAAGATGTCAGAGTAATTTAGATTTATCTTAGTTTGAACTTCTATCAATGTGATAATGACCAAAAGCAATTTGGGGAGGGAAGGATTTATTTCCTCTTACAACTCTTAGGTCAAACTCTATCACTGTTGGAAGTCAAGGCAGGAAGTCAAAGCAGAAACCTGCAGGCAGGAACTGACATGTCATGTCATGGAGAAGCTTTGCTTACTGTCTTGCTCCTCCTGGCTTACTCAGTTTGCATTCTTATAGCACCAAAGGTCACCTGCCCAAGGGTGGCACCACCCACAGTGGACCTAGCCCTCCCAGAACCAAGCATCAATTGAGAAAATGCCCCACAAATTTGCCTACAGGTGAATATCATGGAAATATTTTTGTTTTCAGCTAAGATTAACTCTACCGAAGTATGGGCTATCTTTCCCTCTTCTGGTGTCTTCTTTAATTCCTTTCTTCAAAGACTTGAAGTTCTTGTCATACAGGTCTTCCACTTGCTCAACTAGCGATACAACAAGATATTTTAGATTATTTGCTGCTATTGTGAAGGATGTTGTTTCCCTAATTTATTCTTCAGCCTGGTTGTTTAACATTTGTATAGAGGAGAGCTACTGGGTTTGTTTGTTTGTTTGTTGTTTTATTTTATTTTTTTTTGAATTGATTTTGTATCCAGCCACTTTGCTGAGGGTGTTTATCAGCTGTAGGAGTTCTCTGGTAGAATGTTTTTTTGTGGTCACTTATGTAAATAATTATATCATCTGCAAATGGCTATATTTTGACTTCTTCCTTTCCAATGTGCATCCCTTTGATCTCTTTCGAAAATTTGAACGTCTCTCTAAACTTCCAAAGTATCTTTATATCTTCAAAAGTCTCTCAATCCTGAGCTTACATAAAATAAAAAATAAGTTGAATATGTCCCTCCAAGAGGGGAAAAGTAGGGCACAGATTCATTCAAATGACGGCAAAGGTAGAGTCCCACAGTAATCACACATACAGAACTGAAGAAACTCTGACTCCAAAGGGACTTGGAAGACCTACCAGGTTGACTCTGCCAGCCACAGCACAAACACTTTGTCTCTAAGTCTTACGCTGGTCCCACTCCATATCTGGCACCCCTCTTGCTACTGGCATCTCCAAAATGCTGGGATCTCTGTTTCAGCTGGACATCACCAAAGGGCTCTCCTGGGTTCTCTTCAGGAGCTCTGATGTTCCTACACGGTGCCAAACCTCGATTTTTCTCCATGACCTTTTTTTCTTCTTTTTTTTTCCCTTCCATCTTTATTAAATTGGGTATTTCTTATTTACATTTAAAATGTTATTCCCTTTCCTGGCTTCCAGGCCAACATCCCCCTAACCATCCCCCTCCCCTTCTCTATGGGTGTCTCCCTTCCCATCCTCCCCCCTTTACCGTCCTCCCCACAACAATCACGTTCCCTGGGGGTTCAGTCTTGGCAGGACCAAGGGCTTCCCCTTCCACTGGTGCTCTTACTAGGATATTCATTGCTACCTATGAGGTCAGAGTCCAGGGTCAGTCCATGTATAGTCTTTAGGTAGTGGCTTAGTCCCTGGAAGCTCTGGTTGGTTGGCATTGTTGTACCTATGGGGTCTCAAGCCCCTTCAAGCTCTTCCAGTCCTTTCTCTGATTCCTTCAATGGGGGTCCCATTCTCAGTTCAGCGATTTGCTGCTGGCATTTGCCTCTGTATTTGCCGTATTCTGGCTGTGTCTCTCAGGAGAGATCTAGGGTCTTCACTGCAACTGAGGCCACAGCTTCCCCCATGGACTCCTCTGAATTCTCCCCGTGCCCAGTCTCAGCTGCTCTTCATGGACCTATCCTTCAGAAACACTACCACCTGGGAAACTCTCACACATTACCTCAAGCCAGCGTGGAGTACAACTTGGGCTCCCTCAGAATCACAGCTTCTGTGTACTGCACCTGAGATAAAAGTTCCCAGAAGATGGTGCCTCAGGGATGCTGGTCTCTCTTAGCCATAGCTGATTTGTCAGCCCCAGCCGAGCGGCCTTGATTGTCCTAGCCAATCAAAGCGTTCATTTTAGTCATTCTGAGTTCTTGTTAGCCACAGCCAATTTTTTTTTCAGACAAGAACTAGCTGACAAGGACCACATATTCTTAATTCACACTGTCACATCAGCGGTCAGGATGGTTTTGGCTTCCTGCTTCATAAGCCAGGAAGCCTTCATTGTTTGCCCTGTTCTCAATGTTGTCTTCTAAGTTCTCATCTTTATTCTCTATCTTTTTGAATTTGTATTTTGGCTGATGCTATGCCCCAGAATGTAGAACAGAATAGAGTTGAATTTTGCAGTAGGTTATTACCAGGGCATCACAGATAAGACCACAATGTCTGTGGGTCAGTAAAGGGGGTGGAGATAAACCACCATGGTTTCAGGGACCAGCATCTAATTTGTTGCACGTAAACAACCACTTACAGAGTAGAAGTTTCTTGACATGACCTCGGGTTGGACTGTGAGCCCTCATACCACTGTGCTGAAGAAGCCCATTGAAGGAGACATGGAGACCGCAGACTGATCTGCGGGCCGGCTGCTGGCTACTCACACTACTTCAGAACCAGTGTTCTATCTTCTGGGAATACTCAGCAGCACGGTGTGCTGTGCTTCTTATTTAGAAATGCAGTACGCCAAGTAGGATGGCCGTCAGTAACGTGAAATGCTTGCCCCTGTGGGTACAAAAGAAATCACTCAGCATCTGTGTCTCTGCAGTTGACCTAAAAATGTCCCAAATCAAAAGTGATTTTCTAAAGAGCAAAGGGGACCAGTCGTGCATCTCTTTGTTTCTCTTGAGTAAATGCATTGAAATATATAAGAAGTGTATGTTAGAGTTTGCTCTGAGCAGTTTCAATTAGAATTTGGTTTTGCCCAATTCACTGACTTAATCCCTGGGAACATTTTTGCTCATATGGACAAGAGTTCTGAAGGATAGGTAAATCAGGGAGCTTACCCTGTTTTGCTTAAGTATCTGTGGGCTGCTCATGTGGTAATTATTAGTACCAAACATATAAAAAGAATTTGCCATTCAATAACACAATGTAGGATAATTGCGATTTGAAAACAGAATAAAAAAATTAACTGGTCTGGCCATGTTTCCTAGAACTTTTAAAAGAAAGTGTGTGTGTGTGTGTGTGTGTGTGTGTGTGTGTGTGTGTGTGTGTGTGTGTGTGTATACCAGCCACTAGGCTTTTGTGGAAGTCAGAGGTCAGAGGTCAGAGGTATCAGAGGTCAGAGGATAATTTTGAGGAAGTCAGTTTTCTTCATTAACCTTGTGGGTTCCAGGGATTGAACTCAAGTCATCTAGCTTGGCGTTAGGTGGTTTTATCTCCCGAGCCCTCTCCTATAACTTTTTGACTGTTGCTAGCTTCATGTCAAATATCTAGGTTTGGCAATGTATGGATAAACTGATCAATTTTGTATCTTTAAAACCGTTGTAAGTAGTGAGGTCAGAAATTAGAAAACTTATGATTATGTCGAATTCTACAAAAAATGTGCAGATTTTTTTCTTGGGAAGTTGCAAGGCATCCTATAAAAGTAAGACAAATATCAGGAATCCTCAAGAAAAGTCATAGGACCTTCTTCAATAATCACTATCTCCCCTTCTCATGGTTAGAAAAAGAAAAGGAACACTTTGGAAAACAGGGAAAGATAAAACTGGTATATATTTGGGCAGCAAAATGAGACTATTTGAGTTAGTAGCATGCATCATTTGAGGGATACCTGCTGTTTGTTTGTTTTATTTGTGTGTTTGTTTGTTGTTTGTTTGTTGTTTGTGTGTGTGTGTGTAAGTGTAGGTGTGAGTGTGTGTGTGTTTGTGTGTGTGAGAGAGAGAGTGTGTGTTTGTGTGTGAGAGAGAGTGAAAATAGGTGTGTGTAGGTGTGTGTGTGTGTGTGAGAAAGAGAGCGAGAGACAGGCAGAGAGTGTGTGTATGTGTGTTTGTGTGTGTATGTGTGTGAGAGAAAGAGAGAGAGAGTGTGTGTGTGTGTGTGTGTGTGTGAGAGAGAGAGAGAGACAGACAGACAGACAGACAGACAGACAGAGACAGAAAGTAAGAGTAGGTGTGTGCAGGTGTATGTGTATGAGAGAGAGAGAGTGAGAGAGAGGCAGAGTGTGTGTATGTGTGTATGTGTGTGAGAGAAAGAGACAGAGACAGAGACACACACACAAAGAGATAGAGAGAGAGAGACAGAGAGACAGAGAGAGAGCGAGCAAGAGAGAGAACAACAAGAGAGAGTGTGTTTGTGTGGGAGAGAGAGAATGAGAGTAGGTGTGTGTAGGTGTGTGTGTCTGTGAGAGAGTGTAGGTGTGTGCAGGTGTGTGTGTGAGAGAGAGAGAGGCAAAGAGAGAGTGTGTGTGTATGTGTGTGAGAGTGAGAGACAGACAGACAGACAGACAAACACACACACACACACACACACACACACACGAGTGTGTGTACAGGCACTGCAGATGCCAGACGAGGTCACACAATTTCCTAGACTACTGAGCCCAACGCTCCATGTTTACTTTGCATGTACAAAGTAGAACGTACCTTGATTTTGTTGGTCCTTTGCCAACTGGTAAGTCATAGCCTGTGTTCATCATGACAGTCTATTTTACTTCCAGTCACAACCCAAATCTCAAGTAGTAAAAGATTTCACATTTATGATTCTAAAGGTTCTACACTGTAGGAGGTTCTCTCAGCCCTCACTGTTTTACTGACTTGTGGTCACGCGTCCTCACCACGCTCTTTAGACTCTTCTGTTTTGTTTTCAGTCACTCTTTGTATCTTAACATGGGAGTCCTTCCTTTTTCTGATTCTCTAGTCCCCTGGGCAATGGGTGCAAAACAACTACAGGAAACTTATAGGCTTTGATACATTTTGTTATTGTTGCTGTTTATACAATTGTGGATAACTTTTTGCAAAGCTATCCAAAGTGCCAATTTACGGGAAAGATGCTGTGCATTGAATTGTGCCTTTTCCTTCAGCTTCCTTGATTAAAGCAAGCAGTGTGAGATTTGGGTCACAATGCGTTATTCTTTGTCAGCTACCCAGTTAGAAATGCATGTCCCAAATAAGACTCAGATTACAAATACTGACTGTCATTGATTAAGCATGGAGATGCATAGTTGTGAATTTGAAGAGAAAATGGAGGCATCTGGACTCCTCACTATTCATCAATGATTGGGCCCTGAATCTGTAATTCAAAAGCACTACTTGACACATAAGATTGTTATAATTACTCATGGCTGGCTCATGTGTGCTGCTGATGTGTTAGTCAGGGTTCGCTTTTCCCCTGATGGCATCTTGTTCTACAAGAATAGCAATGACTCATAAGAACTGGGGTTCAGGGGGAGGGATGAGGGGTTTTTTTGAATACCTCTGCTCATTGCTCACGTAATTAGCATTCTGACATAAGCGTCATTTTCAGGTGAAATTGTACTGAGCACTATTATAAAGCAGTGGGCGACCAAAAGGAAGTGGCCTTCAATCATGCTAAAAGGTAAAGAGGAGCGAGTGAGTGCGTGAATGAGAGTGTTAGGTCGAGTGTTTGATCTGAGGTCTAACTATAGATTGTATTAACTATGAGGATGGAACTGAATTTTGAATATGAATCAGTTTTAAGCCACTTACACTAATACAGGCTTTCTTGGTACAAAAACATAGCTTTCACATCAAAGAAAGTAAGAAATAGTTTTTTCTAGAACCAAATATCAGTGACTATGGCCCAAGAATATAGATTTAGTGACCCCAGGTCTCACATAACAATGTGTAAGAAGTTTCATACAGTATATGTGTGTGCGTGTGTGTGTGTGTGTGTGTGTGTGTGTGTGTGTGTGTGTAGTAACAGAACAAATGTTTTAAGATATATTGATTGAGATATCAAAGGGATGGGTTACAGCCAAGTAGAGAACTCTAGACTATAGGTCTAAGATGCTATCTAATAACACTGTTAGCTCTTAATTGGTGGAAAACTAGGGTAATGTTAGATTAATACATAGTTCTTTTTAATCTATTAGAATATTAGGTCAGGCTTTATATTTTACTGACAGAAGGTTAGGGCTAACACAGGGTGGGGGACAAGGAATGGCTATTTAGAAAACTAAAGATAGCTCTAGAGAAATGGTAATTAGGCTCTGGACCTAAAACATTCCATCCTGCCCACATCACTGAAGTTGTAATCAGTCAATCAGCATTTGCAGACACATCCTCTTTCCAAGAATTCTTGTTCACAGCTTCCTTTATTAACATCATCCCTTTGAAAGCACCCTGGTCTGGCCTGCCATTGGTTGCCCATTACATCCTGCTTAGAAGTTAATTACTTGCCTATCAGACACATCGGAAGAGGATAGTACAGCTGTTAGTGGAGCGGGAGATAAGGAGGAGCCTATCGATGCCTCCCAGTGGGAGTCTGAGGAATATATGTAAATAAGAACAAACAGAATCATAGATTATCATGGTCCTGGGTGTCATACCCACCACTCTGTGGATGCCTGTATGGATCCAGGCACATCTGTTCTACACATTTCAGAATGCTCATCGCATTTTAGAAAATAAGACTACCTCAGGGACTGGGGAGATGGATCAATGGATCGTACACTTGCTGTGTAAGGAATCTTTGGATCCCGAGAGCCTATGTAAAGCTAAACAAAGGAGCATGCATCTGTGGTCCAATTGCTCCTACCATAAGATAGGAGGCAGGAAGAGGGATCCCCACAGTTTCATAGGCAAGCTCGCCACCCATGCCTACTCAACTGAGAAGCCAAAAAGATCTTGTTTCAAGTGGAGTGGAGAAGTGGAGGGTCAAAACCGACCACCCAAAATTATCCTCTGAACATCCACACTGTGATACACACGTGCCCACACTCACACACAGAGACTTGCTCACACAGGCATATCACAAATGAACACACAATACACACAGTTTTTTTTTTAAAGAAAAGAATCAAATTACTAACATTGCATATAGCCTAAGATAGGTTCTGGCTGCATAATACGCATGAATTATTCTCTGATTTGTTTGTTTGTTTGTTTCCATTTGGTACATATAGCTTTAAGGATGCTATCTTTGTAAAAAAAAATAAATACAACCCTCATTTGTGCTTCAAGTTTAGGCCTTGAGCACGGAATCCTGTTTAGCTTCAGAAATGTTTTCATCTACTGACTGTGACATAAGCATACTATGTCCCTTCTTCAACTTCTTTGCCTCCTTAGAAAGGATGGGTGGCTACTGTGGCCACAGGGCTGAGACACTTTGATCCGAAGGAAACACATCCTATTTGAATGGCATTTTATTTGTTCTCAGACTGGCCCAGAACTGAGTGTCTTCTTTAGACACTTCCCTTTCAATAAAAGAGATTAGCTGTGATTTTTTTTTCTCTTTTGCCTGTGTCTAATAAAGGGCATAATTGCAATGAACCCATCGGAGTCACTGATGCTTGTTTTAAACTGAAGAGGCTCAAGAACACATCTTGGAAAGTCAACTCTGACAATGACAGAGACCTGGGGAAAAGCATAGCCTCACCTGTTGCAGGATCTTTGATCACATTGTGAACCCCCAGATTGTGAACTGGAAAAAACATGTTTCTTGTGGTGTGGCTCAGCCCTAGCACACACGCACCTTTAACCCAAGAGCTTTCTGTGAACAAAGGCTAAATAAAGTCAACCAGAAGTCAAGCGGCAGAGCAAGTTGACAAGGAGTGAACATAGGAAAACCCAGGAAAGAAAAAGGAGGGTCTTTGAAAGACATCTAAGGCAGCCTGGAGGAGAAAGGCCTTTTCTTTCAGGGAAGTTAGTGGAGTAGGAAGGTCAGCTGGGTGCTTCCTCTGTCTCTCTGAGCTAGTAGGCTGTCACCACAATGTCTGCCTCCTGAGTCTTCATTTGGTAAATTGAATATTTGGGATTTAAAAAACACAAAACAAAACAACAAACAATGCTCACCTAGTGGCCAGAACACTGTTCAGATGTGCTCCCTTTTCCTTTACAAGAAAGCCGAAGCCCTTAAATTTGTAGCTGACCCTGGTTTTCTGCCAGAAGTCAGCTCCCACTTTGCATGGTGGCTCTTGGCACCACTCTAGCCAAACAGAACCCAGTGTTGTTCTCTGAGAAGTTCAGAAAGTTTCGTATCTCTCCCTTGGCCTGTGGCATAGCACATCCTTCATGGGATACCTTTCTCTGTGCTTTTTACAGGGTACTTATATTTGTTTTCTTCATTGTAACGGTAGGACCAAACTCAGGAAATGCTTGAAACACATTGAATTGGAAGATCGAGCAAAAAATGTCAAGTGGAGTCTTCTAGTTCACTGTTCATCGTGGTTCATTTTTGTTTTGGGTTATGATGTGCTGTGTTGATGTTTTCAGCACTCATGCATATTCTGCAAAGGGCTCTATCACTGGGCTGCACAGCAAAGCCATGAAGACTCTTCTAGAATGGGAAGGAACTTCAACAAGAATTTAATTTAGAATTTAAATTACAATAGTAATAAAAAAATTTCCTAGTTGGTTAATGACCAAGTCAGATTGTTTACCTGTGAATATGCCCTGTAAAGTGTCTCACTTGTGATTTGAAGCTGTAACAGAAACCGTCTCATATATAAACGAGAATACTGCACGTATGCACACTGTCTTCTCACGTATGACAAGAAGTGGTAACATGTTTATTTTAAATAGTTAATTTGCTGGTTCATTTTTATTGTCAGCTGGACATAGGAAGAGAAACCTCAACTAACGGATTCTCTCAATCTGATTGGCCAGTGGGCATATCTGCGCGGCAATGTCTTGATTGGTAATTGACGTAGGAGGGCCCAGCCCACTGTGTGTAATGCTAATCCTAAAATATATAAGAGAGCAAGCTTATCACGAGCCAGTGCACCAGCCAGCAAGCAGCATCCTCCTGGCTTCCCACTGTATTCCCTTGCCAATAGTTCTCTGGTCAGAGGTCATGCTGCAATAGAATAACAAGCAGTTCCGACTTCCGGTTCCCGCCTATATTTCCTGCTATGGCTCCCCTCACTGCATGACTATGACCCGGAAGTATATGGTGAAATGAGCCCTCTAGGCTGCTTGTCCGAGATAGAAGGACACCAAAGCAGTGCATACGCCTCCCCGTTTTAAGGGAGGAAACCTATAGATAGCCACATTCATTCAGTGATGTCTGACTGTTCAGTTCTGCTCATCACCGTGTGACACAGAAATCATCTTACATTGTCAGAGTCTGCATCCGCATCCCACTCACAGTCACTAACTCGGTTCGGGAAGAACAGGAAGAGATGAATAATACTAAAATGGTCATCAGACGTGTTGCCTCCCCTTATCCTGAATAATCCGTCACACAGAAGAGGAAATGGGGAGCAGCGGGCAGCTCTTCGGCTCGTTCTGAACACCGAAGCAGAGGCGGGATGATAATAATTAGGTAAAATAACCCAATGATCTGTGGAAGCCAGAAAAACAGATTCTGCTCTTAGAATTTCTAGTCCTGTGCATAGAAAAGGGCTCATTTCAATTTTCTCTCGTGCAAAATTGAAAGCTTATACAATAATAATTCCAAAGGACTGGCATGGGTAACAGGTATTGTGCTCTGAGCGTGTGGGTATGGTTTTATTGAAAAGTGCTATCACCTCTGCTAGTTCCTATCACTGTTCCCATTTTAGTGCAGAAGATGTTCTAGGGAAAATGTAAAAAGAGCCACACCTTTAACCTGCTGTGCTCTACTAAATGTTCCAGATTGTGTAATTCAAGGGAGCTCACAAAGCAGTCTGACAGACTTAAGATCTTAAGATCCCTTGCAAACATGGTTATCTGCAGCAAGGTCAGGGTGTAGTCACTGTGAGGAAGCACATCAGACAATTATACAACGTGAAGGTAATGCAGAGCGCGTAGTCTCACTCAAGGGCACAGAAGGAAGCGCTCAGGCTCTATCAAGAATTCATGTTGTCAAACCGCAGTCTTCAAATTTCCCTCTATACAGTCCAACGTTGTAACAGAAAATGAGACGATGTACACTGGTCTGCTCCATTGCAATGAGGGAATAAAAGGGGTGTGCTTACACGTGTGTGTATGTGTATGTAATCTTTGTGTGTGCATGTATGTGTGTGCTCCCATTATGTGTGTGTGAGTGTGTATGCGTGTGTGTGTGTGTGAATGTGTATGTGTGTGTGTGTGTATGTGTGGGTGTGTGTGAATGTGTATGTGTGTATATGTGTGCGAGTGTGTGTGTCTGTGTGAATGTGTATGTACGTGTGTGTGTGTGTGTGTGTGTGTGTGTGCGCACGCCTGTGCACGCATGTGTCTGTAATGCACCGATGAATTGAACAGGCATTAACTAACACTGATCCTTAGCCTGAGGAACAAAGGGAATAGGACAAGACTGAACTTTAAAGATTTACACTGGAATTGATTTCTGCTGCTTTCGAGGGGGGAAAAAAGAAAAAAAAAAACCTTTGATTGAGTTATAACTCAATCAAAGTTATTGAGGTGAAAAAAGAGAGAGGTAAATAAAAACCTGAATTTGAAACAGAGATTTCTTTAATGTTGTCTAGATTTCTAGCATCTGCATAAATGTAGGCAAACTATCTTCCCTCCCAAGTCTCATTTATTTATACGTCATGGGATTAGTCTAGACTAGTTCTATTTTCAGCTTGTACTGAAAGTCGGAGCTGACACCCTCGGATCCCAGCCTGCAGCAGCTCTCTGCTCCCAAACCCCGTGGGAGAGAGACCTCACCGCCTGATCAGGTGGGCACTCCTGAGGCTGCAGAGCGGAGGAGACCACCAACACTGCCCACCCCTGCCCACATCCCTGGCCCAAGAGGCAACTGTATAAGACCTCTGGGTTCCCGTAGGGGAGGGCCCAGGAGCGGCAGGACCCCTGTGCCTGAGACACCGCTGGAACCTGAAGGAAAAAGACCGGATAAACAGTTCTCTGCACCCAAATCCCGTGGGAGGGAGAGCTAAACCTTCAGAGAGGCACACGCCTGGGAAACCAGAAGAGACTGCACTCTGTGCACATCCAGACGCCACAGGAAAACACCAAACGTCATCTGGAACCCTGGTGCACGGAGGCTCCCGGAAAGAGCGGCGCAGATCTTCCCAGTTGCTGCCGCCACGGAGAGGACTTAGGCAGTACCCCACGAGCACACTTGAGCCTTGGAACCACAGGTAGGACCAACTTTTCCCCTGCAAGAAACCTGCCTGGTGAACTCAAGACACAGGCCCACAGGAACAGCTGAAGACCTGTAGAGAGGAAAAACTACACGCCCGAAAGCAGAACACTCTGTCCCCATAACTGGCTGAAAGAAAACAGGAAAACAGGTCTACAGCACTCCTGACACACAGGCTTATAGGACAGTCTAGCCACGGTCAGAAATAGCAGAACAAAGTAACACTAGAGATAATCTGATGGCGAGAGGCAAGCGCAGGAACCCAAGCAACAGAAACCAAGACTACATGGCATCATCGGAGCCCAATTCTCCCAATAAGCAAACACGGAATATCCAAACACACCAGAAAAGCAAGATCTAGTTTCAAACTCATATTTGATCATGATGCTGGAGGACTTCAAGAAAGACATAAAGAACTCCCTTAGAGAACAAGTAGAAGCCTACAGAGAGGAATCGCAAAAATCCCTGAAAGAATTCCAGGAAAACACAATCAAACAGTTGAAGGAATTAAAAATGGAAATGGAAGCAATCAAGAAAGAACACATGGAAACAACCCTGGACATAGAAAATCAAAAGAAAAGACAAGGAGCTGTAGATACAAGCTTCACCAATAGAATACAAGAGATGGAAGAGAGAATCTCGGGAGCAGAAGATTCCATAGAAATCATTGACTCAACTGTCAAAGATAATGTAAAGCAGAAAAAGCTACTGGTCCAAAACATACAGGAAATCCAGGACTCAATGAGAAGATCAAACCTAAGGATAATAGGTATAGAAGAGAGTGAAGACTCCCAGCTCAAAGGACCAGTAAATATCTTCAACAAAATCATAGAAGAAAACTTCCCTAACCTAAAAAAAGAGATACCCATAGACATACAAGAAGCCTACAGAACTCCAAATAGATTGGACCAGAAAAGAAACACCTCCCGTCACATAATTGTCAAAACACCAAACGCACATAATAAAGAAAGAATATTAAAAGCAGTAAGGGAAAAAGGTCAAGTAACATATAAAGGCAGACCTATCAGAATCACACCAGACTTTTCGCCAGAAACTATGAAGGCCAGAAGATCCTGGACAGATGTCATACAGACACTAAGAGAACACAAATGCCAGCCCAGGTTACTGTATCCTGCAAAACTCTCAATTAACATTGATGGAGAAACCAAGATATTCCATGACAAAACCAAATTTACACAATATCTTTCTACAAATCCAGCACTACAAAGGATAATAAATGGTAAAGCCCAACATAAGGAGGCAAGCTATACCCTAGAAGAAGCAAGAAACTAATCATCTTGTCAACAAAACAAAGAGAAGAAAAGCACACAATCATAACCTCACATCCAAATATGTATATAACAGGAAGCAATAATCACTATTCCTTAATATCTCTCAACATCAATGGCCTCAACTCCCCAATAAAAAGACATAGATTAACAAACTGGATACGCAATGAGGACCCTGCATTCTGCTGCCTACAGGAAACACACCTCAGAGACAAAGACAGACACTACCTCAGATTGAAAGGCTGGAAAACAACTTTCCAAGCAAATGGTCAGAAGAAGCAAGCTGGAGTAGCCATTCTAATATAAAATAAAATCAATTTTCAATTAAAAGTCATCAAAAAAGATAAGGAAGGACACTTCATATTCATCAAAGGAAAAATCCACCAAGATGAACTCTCAATCCTCATCTTCGGTTGGTTTATATACAAGTGTGCAATTTCTAGGCTTGAAAGTAAAATGATGCTATCTGGTGCTGGATAGAGGAGCCTTATTTTTTATTATGGCAGCTTGCTATTTTTGTAACATGGTGATTTGGTTGAACACAATAAAGTACAGTAGTAACTGATCTCCCCTTCTTCCTGGATGAGTGAGGAGATGATTAAATGTTGATGTCAGCATCCTTGAGCATATTCAGATGAGCTTCTGCTTCTGTTGAAAAGGATGCTGTGTTTGATTATGGTCCGAAGCTTTGAAGCACTACTTGGCATCTCCTTCCTTGGAGGTCTCACTGTTTATTTATTTTTTTATTTTTTTTGTTGTTTTTTTTTTTATTAACTTGAGTATTTCTTATATACATTTCGAGTGTTATTCCCTTTCCCGGTTTCCGGGCAAACATCCCCCTCCCCCCTCCCCTTCCTTATGGGTGTTCCCCTCCCAACCCTCCCCCCATTGCCGCCCTCCCCCCATAGACTAGTTCACTGGGGGTTCAGTCTTAGCAGGACCCAGGGCTTCCCCTTCCACTGGTGCTCTTACTAGGATATTCATTGCTACCTATAGGGTCAGAGTCCAGGGTCAGTCCATGTATAGTATTTAGGTAGTGGCTTAGTCCCTGGAAGCTCTGGTTGCTTGGCATTGTTGTACTTTTGGGGTCTCGAGCCCCTTCAAGCTCTTCCAGTTCCTTCTCTGATTCCTTCAATAGGGGACCTATTCTCAGTTCAGTGGTGTGCTGCTGGCATTCGCCTCTGTCTTTGCTGTATTCTGGCTGTGTCTCTCAGGAGCGATCTACATCCGGCTCCTGTCGGTCTGCACTTCTTTGCTTCATCCATCTTGTCTAATTGGGTGGCTGTATATGTATGGGCCACATGTGGGGCAGGCTCTGAATGGGTGTTCCTTCAGTCTCTGTTTTAATCTTTGCCTCTCCCTTCCCTGCCAGGGGTATTCTTTTTCCTCATTTAAAGAAGGAGTGAAGCATTCACATTTTGATCATCCGTCTTGAGTTTCGTTTGTTCTAGGGATCTAGGGTAATTCAAGCATTTGGGCTAATAGCCACTTATCAATGAGTGCATACCATTTATGTCTTTCTGTGATTGGGTTAGCTCACTCAGGATGATATTTTCCAGTTCCAACCATTTGCCTACGAATTTCATAAACTCGTTGTTTTTGATAGCTGAGTAATATTCCATTGTGTAGATGTACCACATTTTCTGTATCCATTCCTCTGTTGAAGGGCATCTGGGTTCTTTCCAGTTTCTGGCTATTATAAATAAGGCTGCGATGAACATAGTGGAGCATGTGTCTCTTTTATACGTTGAGGCATCTTTTGGGTATATGCCCAAGAGAGGTATAGCTGGATCCTCAGGCAGTTCAATGTCCAATTTTCTGAGGAACCTCCAGACTGATTTCCAGAATGGTTTAACCAGTCTGCAATCCCACCAACAATGGAGGAGTGTTCCTCTTTCTCCACATCCTCGCCAGCATCTGGTGTCACCTGAGTTTTTGATCTTAGCCATTCTCACTGGTGTGAGGTGAAATCTCAGGGTTGTTTTGATTTGCATTTCCCTTATGACTAAAGATATTGAACATTTCTTTAGGTGTTTCTCAGCCATTCGGCATTCCTCAGCTGTGAATTCTTTGTTTAGCTCTGAACCCCATTTTTAATAGGGTTATTTGTTTCCCTGCGGTCTAACTTCTTGAGTTCTTTGTATATTTTGGATATAAGGCCTCTATCTGTTGTAGGATTGGTAAAGATCTTTTCCCAATCTGTTGGTTGCCGTTTTGTCCTAACCACAGTGTCCTTTGCCTTACAGAAGCTTTGCAGTTTTATGAGATCCCATTTGTCGTTTCTTGATCTTAGAGCATAAGCCATTGGTGTTTTGTTCAGGAAATTTTTTCCAGTGCCTATGTGTTCCAGATGCTTCCCTAGTTTTTCTTCTATTAGTTTGAGTGTGTCTGGTTTGATGTGGAGGTCCTTGATCCACTTAGACTTAAGCTTTGTACAGGGTGATAAGCATGGATCGATCTGCATTCTTCTACATGTTGACCTCCAGTTGAACCAGCACCATTTGCTGAAAATGCTATCTTTTTTCCATTGGATGGTTTTGGCTCCTTTGTCAAAAATCAAGTGACCATAGGTGTGTGGGTTCATTTCTGGGTCTTCAATTCTATTCCATTGGTCTATCTGTCTGTCTCTGTACCAATACCATGCAGGTTTTATCACTATTGCTCTGTAATACTGCTTGAGTTCAGGGATAGTGATTCCCCCTGAAGTCCTTTCATTGTTGAGGATAGCTTTAGCTATCCTGGGTTTTTTGTTATTCCAGATGAATTTGCAAATTGTTCTGTCTAACTCTTTGAAGAATTGGATTGGTATTTTGATGGGGATTGCATTGAATCTGTAGATCGCTTTTCGTAAAATGGCCATTTTTACTATATTAATCCTGCCAATCCATGAGCATGGGAGATCTTTCCATCTTCTGAGGTCTTCTTCAATTTCTTTCCTCAGTGTCTTGAAGTTCTTATTGTACAGATCTTTTACTTGCTTGGTTAAAGTCACACCGAGGTACTTTATATTATTTGGGTCTATTATGAAGGGTGTCGTTTCCCTAATTTCTTTCTCAGCTTGTTTCTCTTTTGTATAGAGGAAGGCAACTGATTTATTTGAGTTAATTTTATACCCAGCCACTTTGCTGAAGTTGTTTATCAGCTTTAGTAGTTCTCTGGTGGAACTTTTGGGATCACTTAAATATACTATCATGTCATCTGCAAATAGTGATATTTTGACCTCTTCTTTTCCGATCTTTATCCCCTTGATCTCCTTTTGTTGTCTGATTGCTCTGGCTAGAACTTCAAGAACTATATTGAATAAGTAGGGAGAGAGTGGGCAGCCTTGTCTAGTCCCTGATTTTAGTGGGATTGCTTCAAGTTTCTCTCCATTTAGTTTAATGTTAGCAACTGGTTTGCTGTATATGGCTTTTACTATGTTTAGGTATGGGCCTTGAATTCCTATTCTTTCCAGGACTTTTATCATGAAGGGGTGTTGAATTTTGTCAAATGCTTTCTCAGCATCTAATGAAATGATCATGTGGTTCTGTTCTTTCAGTTTGTTTATATAATGGATCACATTGATGGTTTTCCATATATTAAACCATCCCTGCATGCCTGGGATGAAGCCTACTTGATCATGGTGGATGATTGTTTTGATGTGCTCTTGAATTCGGTTTGCCAGAATTTTATTGAGTATTTTTGCGTCGATATTCATAAGGGAAATTGGTCTGAAGTTCTCTTTCTTTGTTGTGTCTTTGTGTGGTTTAGGTAGGAGAGTAATTGTGGCTTCGTAGAAGGAATTCGGTAGTGCTCCATCTGTTTCAATTTTGTGGAATAGTTTGGATAATATTGGTATGAGGTCTTCTATGAAGGTTTGATAGAATTCTGCACTAAACCCGTCTGGACCTGGGCCCTTTTTGGTTGGGAGACCTTTAATGACTGCTTCTATTTCCTTAGGAGTTATGGGGTTGTTTAACTGGTTTATCTGTTCCTGATTTAACTTCGATGCCTGGTATCTGTCTAGGAAATTGTCCATTTCCTGAAGATTTTCAAGTTTTGTTGAATATAGGTTTTTATAGTAAGATCTGATGATTTTTTGAATTTCCTCTGAATCTGTTGTTATGTCTCCCTTTTCATTTCTGATTTTGTTAATTTGGACGCACTCTCTGTGTCCTCTCGTTAGTCTGGCTAAGGGTTTATCTCTCTTGTTGATCTTCTCAAAGAACCAACTTTTGGTTCTCTTGATTCTTTCTATGGTCCTTTTTGTTTCTACTTGGTTGATTTCAGCTCTGAGTTTGATTATTTCCTGCCTTCTACTCCTCCTGGGTGTATTTGCTTCTTTTTGTTCTAGAGCTTTTAGGTGTGCTGTCAAGCTGCTGACATATGCTCTTTCCTGTTTCTTTTTGCAGGCACTCAGCGCTATGAGTTTTCCTCTTAGCACAGCTTTCATTGTGTCCCATAAGTTTGGGTATGTTGTACCTTCATTTTCTTTAAATTCTAAAAAGTTTTTAATTTCTTTCTTTATTTCTTCCTTGACCAGGTTATCATTGAGTAGAGCATTGTTCAATTTCCACGTATATGTGGGCATTCTTCCCTTATTGTTATTGAAGACCAGTTTTAGGCCGTGGTGGTCTGATAGCATGCATGGGATTATTTCTTTCTTTCTGTACCTGTTGAGGCCCGTTTTTTGACCAATTATATGGTCAATTTTGGAGAAAGTACCATGGGGAGCTGAGAAGAAGGTATATCCTTTTGCTTTAGGATAGAATGTTCTATAAATATCCGTTAAGTCCATTTGGCTCATGACTCCTCTTAGTCTGTCGACATCACTGTTTAATTTCTGTTTCCTTGATCTGTCCATTGATGAGAGTGGGGTGTTGAAATCTCCCACTATTATTGTGTGAGGTCCAATGTGTGTTTTGAGCTTTAGTAAGGTTTCTTTTACGTATGTAGGTGCCCTTGTATTTGGGGCATAGATATTTAGGATTGAGAGTTCATCTTGGTGGATTTTTCCTTTGATGAATATGAAGTGTCCTTCCTTATCTTTTTTGATGACTTTTAGTTGGAAATTGATTTTATTTGATATTAGAATGGCTACTCCAGCTTGCTTCTTCTGACCATTTGCTTGGAAAGTTGTTTTCCAGCCTTTCACTCTGAGGTAGTGTCTGTCTTTGTCTCTGAGGTGTGTTTTCTGTAGGCAGCAGAATGCAGGGTCCTCGTTGCGTATCCAGTTTGTTAATCTATGTCTTTTTATTGGGGAGTTGAGGCCATTGATATTGAGAGATATTAAGGAATAGTGATTATTGTTTCCCTTTGTATTCATATTTGGATGTAAGGTTATGTTTGTGTGCTTTCATTCTCTTTGTTTTGTTGCCAAGACGATTAGTTTCTTGCTTCTTCTAGGGTATAGCTTGCCTCCTTATGTTGGGCTTTACCATTTATTATCCTTTGTAGTACTGGATTTTTAGAAAGATATTGTGTAAATTTGGTTTTGTCATGGAATATCTTGGTTTCTCCATCAATGTTAATTGAGAGTTTTGCAGGATACAGTAACCTGGGCTGGCATTTGTGTTCTCTTAGGGTCTGTATGACATCAGTCCAGGATCTTCTGGCCTTCATAGTTTCTGGCGAGAAGTCTGATGTGATTCTGATAGGTCTGCCTTTATATGTTACTTGACCTTTTTCCCTTACTGCTTTTAATATTCTTTCTTTATTATGTGCGTTTGGTGTTTTGACAATTATGTGACGGGAGGTGTTTCTTTTCTGGTCCAATCTATTTGGAGTTCTGTAGGCTTCTTGTATGTCTATGGGTATCTCTTTTTTTAGGTTAGGGAAGTTTTCTTCTATGATTTTGTTGAAGATATTTACTGGTCCTTTGAGCTGGGAGTCTTCACTCTCTTCTATACCTATTATCCTTAGGTTTGATCTTCATTGAGTCCTGGATTTCCTGTATGTTTTGGACCAGTAGCTTTTTCCGCTTTACATTATCTTTGACAGTTGAGTCAATGATTTCTATGGAATCTTCTGCTCCTGAGATTCTCTCTTCCATCTCTTGTATTCTGTTGGTTAAGCTGTATCTACAGCTCCTTGTCTCTTCTTTTGGTTTTCTATATCCAGGGTTGTTTCCATGTGTTCTTTCTTGATTGCTTCTATTTCCATTTTTAATTCCTTCAACTGTTTGACTGTGTTTTCCTGGAATTCTTTCAGGGATTTTTGTGTCTCCTCTCTATGGGCTTCTACTTGTTTATTTATGTTTTCCTGGAATTCTTTCAGGGATTTTTGCGATTCTTTCAGGCCTTTTTGCGATTCCTCTCTGTAGGCTTCTACTTGTTCTCTAAGGGAGTTCTTCATGTCTTTCTTGAAGTCCTCCAGCATCATGATCAAAAATGATTTTGAAACTAGATCTTGCTTTTCTGGTGTGTTTGGATATTCCATGTTTGTTTTGATGGGAGAATTGGGCTCCGATGGTGCCATGTAGTCTTGGTTTCTGTTGCTTGGGTTCCTGCGCTTGCCTCTCGCCATCAGATTATCTCTAGTGTTACTTTGTTCTGCTATTTCTGACCGTGGCTAGATTGTCCTATAAGCCTGTGTGTCAGGAGTGCTGTAGACCTGTTTTCCTCTCTTTCAGTCAGTTATGGGGACCGTGTTCTGCTTTCGGGCGTGTAATTTTTCCTCTCTACAGGTCTTCAGCTGTTCCTGTGGGCCTGTGTCTTGAGTTCACCAGGCAGCTTTCTTGCAGCAGAAAATTTGGTCTTACCTGTGGTCCTGAGGCTCAAGTTCGCTCGTGGGGTGCTGCCCACGGGCTCTCTGCAGCGGCAGCAACCAGGAAGACCTGTGCCGCCCCTTCCGGGAGCTTCAGTGCACCAGGGTTCCAGATGGTCTTTGGCTTTTTCCTCTGGCGTCCGAGATGTGTGTGCAGGGAGCAGTCTCTTCTGGTTTCCCAGGCTTGTCTGCCTCTCTGAAGGTTTAGCTCTCCCTCCCACGGGATTTGGGTGCAGAGAACTGTTTATCTGGTCTGTTTCTTTCAGGTTCCGGCGGTGTCTCAGGCAGGGGTCCTGCCGCTCCTGGGCCCTCCCCCACGCGAGCCCAGAGGCCTTATACAGTTTCCTCTTGGGTCAGGGATGTGGGCAGGGGTGAGCAGTGTTGGTGGTCTCTTCAGCTGTGCAGCCTCAGGAGTGCCCACCTGACCAGGCGGTTGGGTCTCTCTCTCACGGGGTCTGGGAGCAGAGAGCTGCTGCGTGCCGGGGTCCTCGGGTGTGGGACTTCCGGTAAACACAGAACGTGCCCGGTCCTAGAGAAATTCTGCTTCCGTGTGTCCCAAGCTCACCAGGCAGCTTTCTTGCAGCAGAAAATTTGGTCTTACCTGTGGTCCCGAGGCTCAGGTTCGCTCGTGGGGTGCTGCCCAGGGGCTCTCTGCAGCGGCAGCAACCAGGAAGACCTGTGCCGCCCCTTCCGGGAGCTTCAGTGCCGGTCTCACTGTTTAAACATAACAGATTTGATAGCTTGTTGGTAAGGTGAGGTCCAGCTTGTCTCCACTAGGTCATCTTCATGTGAATCCGGTGGTTATACGGTTTTGTTCTAGGGATATTTCATTTTTTTAATAACGGTTTTAGCTGACATTCATGGAGAGAATGAATCCTTAGAACTGTGCCACTAGTGAAAGGAAATCCTGTCTAGAGTATGTTTCTTTACAAAGCTGTGTCACACCATCCTTTGGGCCCTCTGCTGGAAAAGTAGAATCAAGTCTCAAATAATGCCTTTTAAATTGTATCTCTAGTATTATAGATGTAGGACAGTACTGTATCATACCTCTGTGGATGTAAAATAGCTTGTACCTGCTTTATGAAAAAAAAAAGAAAGTCGGAGCTACATTCATGTATCAAGCAAATGTCTGCCCACCGAAGGCTGCTTAGGTAGAATGGTTTATCGACTTGTTCAGCCTATTGTGCAGCTAAAGCTTTCCTATGCTATCAGATTACATCAAGAATAAAGTAACCTGTGCATGGAAATAATCATCCACACACCTTACTCTTGGGAGCTGAAATGTGTGGAGTAAGTAAGATAGCACCTGTACTGTCTAGTTTTATGACACAGGCTATAGTGATGTGTGAAGAGAAACCCTCAATTGAGGAAATACCCCAACCAGATTGGCTAGTGGGAAAGCCTGTGGTGCATTTTCTTAATTAATGGTTAATGGGAGACATCCTAGCATTTAATAAAGGATGCCACCGCTGGGCTGGTGGTCCTGGGTTCTATAAGAAAGCAGGCTGAGCAAGCCACAAAGAGCAAATCATCATGCAAGACTCTTCCATGGTCTCTGCATCAGCTCCTGCCCTCCTGTTTGAGTTGCTGGGCTGACTTCCTACAAATACAAGTTGGACTATTTGCAGCGCTAAACCTCTGAGGAAGGAGGAAAAAGCCACCCTCCTCTCAATAAAACGTGAGCTAGCACTTTGATCGCATAGATCACTGTCTTTAAATTACAGCCATGCCTGCTTCCGGGTCTCTTACTGTTCTTCTCGCTCTACCTAGCTCTGTGAACCGCGAGAGTACGTTCTCTTTTCACACCCAAGTGCTCTGCATTTTTTTTTCCAGACCAGATTCATGACTTGAGTTGTTTGTTTCTGCTATTAATAAAAGTTCTAACGGCCAGATTCTGAAGGAAAGAGTTCATGCAGTCGCTGGATGGGTAAAGAGGATGGTAGGCTCCTTAAGAACCGTCTCCGAGAGTGTCCCAAGCCTGATTGCAGGACGAGTGCTTTCTCAGTCACTTACATCTTAAGGGAAGGCAGGATTGAAGCCTAGCCTTTTGACCCTCACCTTTAGTGGAAGTTCTCTCCCACAGAGACATGAAGATGGATGCTTTTAAGGGAGCTCTTATGGGTTATGTTTTTCTGGAGGCTTTAGGAGGCTTGTTTCTGGAAGGCCCCAAATTTCTTGGATCATGGTTTCTTCCTGACATCCTCTGGCCTGACTTCTGCCACATTGCCACCCTTCATTCATATCGCCTCCTTATTTTGTAAGTAACCCTGTGAGTGTATTTGGTTTATTTAATAATCTTTCGATATGATAAAAACCTTAGTTTACCTTAATTGTCTTTGCAAAGTAATATTTCCCAGTGGAAGTAACATATCTGCAGGTTCTGGGGGTCTAGGATGGAGAGAGCCTTGAGCTCAGCCTCCTGCTGTTCCGGAACAAAAGCAGCAGTGTGAGCCTGGGTCCTGTAATCACCGCCACCACCACCACCACCACCACCACCACCACCACCACCACCACCACCCACCACCACCACCACCACCACCACCACGGTCAACTGGAGGACCTGGCATCAGGGGCTGAAGTTCTCCTCCCAGAGATCTAGAGTGTTGGCTGTAGCTCTATCTTTCTCACTGGATGGTTGTAAGAATAAACTGAGCAGACAGACATCTGGACAATAACTAAACTTGTATTATTGGTTCCTAAACATATTCTAAGAATCTGATCGATTAATAATGTTTTATCAAGAAAAAAAAGAGCGCCTTAAGCATTGATAACCAAAGATTAAAGTTGATTTTTTGAAAAATAACGGGAGTGGGGGTAGGTGGGAGTAGGTGGGGGTGGTAGTAATGTTATTGCTATTCTTGAAGACTTTTCTTTTTAAGAGAGAATAAGGTTTGTACATTATGTATGAGAGAGAGAGAGAGAGAGAGAGAGAGAGAGAGAGAGAGAGAATGAATCTATGGGTTTGTACATTTGAATGTAGTATCCATGGTGGTCAGATTCCCTGGAACTCTAATTGACAGCTGACGCGAGCTGCTCCATTCCGGTGCTGGAGCTAAGCCCTGTTCCTCTCCAGCTCTCCAGCCCCTAAGTCGGACCTTTGTTTAAGTAGGTACAGCGTAAAGCCAGGCAAATCCTTTTGCTTATTAGCTATAATACAAACACAAAAAGCAATTTGCAAGGCTACTTTTGGAATTAGCCATGGCTCGGAAAAGGACAGCACATGGGCGCCGATGGCCTCAGATCTTCAGTTAGAGTTTGTCGTTCAGCGGAGTTCAAGAGAAGAAACCCCCATCTTGATTTGTAGAGAGGCTACACGTGTTTGTCTCCACCACTATGCAATACCCAAACTGTTAGAAGACATTCATAAGTAATGCAAGCAACAATTTGAGCTTCACTTGCCTCACGTCATGTGAGATCCAGCATAGAACTTCATTCAGATGGCACTAATCAACTCTGAAAGCCTCCATATGATGACCAAGGACAACAAAAAGGAACAAAGGAACACAATAGCTACCTGAGAATATTTAAGTTCAAATATAAATTAGTTAAGTGTTATTTCCTCATCATTCACAGTGATATATGGTCACTCCCACCCTATTTTACAATGTAAGACAGACACGTTCAACATTGGGCAAAGTTTTGCTGAAGAAAACTAAATTAGGTACCACTCATATCCTTCTACCAAGGTCATAATTAAAATACAAACACCATTTTAATGGAGAATATGGTTCCCTTAGAAGACACCCATGAAATTTCAGGGTGAAGGGCTACTGCATAAGAAATATTACAATGTTGTTCGAGCTACCCTTAGTCCTTCGTGCCTTAGTCCTTTGGATTTCACATGTAGACATTCGGCAAGTGGAGCTCAAATAATTGCCTGTGTTACTAACGTTTCCTAACAGTTTAGATATTGAAAAGTGGTGGAGATAAATATGTGTATCCACTCTACAAATCAAAATGGGGCTTCCTCTACTCAACTCGGCTGAAGGACAAACTCTAACTGAAGATCTGAGGGCGTGATAGTTTATTCTGTGCTGTAAATAACGACCTTAGGATTTTGATTGAGATCACCTTGAATGTGTGGATTGCTTTTTGGTAGGATGGCCATTTTTGACAAGATGAATTCTTCTGACGCATGATCACGAGATGCCTTTCTGTCCTGTAGCATATTCCTGAATTAATTTCCCCAGTGTCTTAAAGGTGTCACTGCCAGAGTTTCGCTTTCTTGCTTTTCTGTGTATTTTACCTTATTCACGTTTACTGTAAATGTGAATATTTTCTCCATATCTTCTGTAGCATGTCAGTCATTGGCGTACAGGAAAGCTAATGACTTTTGGTGTGTTAATTTTTATCATGCCATTCAGCCAATGGCATTGATTAAATTATTTTTGAGAATTTTTTTTGGTGGAGTCTTTAGCATCCTTTTGTGAAGTATGATATCGTCTAGAAACAGATTCTTTGCAGGATATTGTTATTGCTGCTTGCTGCCCCCCCAGAACTAGGTGGTAAGACCCTATAACGCACACTTTGCTTGCTGGACATAGAGAAATCAAACTTGAACTTATCAGGAAACTCTTACCCAACTTTCATAGAACCAGAAGGCTCAATGCGGGCACCTAGGGGGAGAAAAGACATTAACAGCCTTATCCAATGCTAGATCCTTCATGCTGTAATACTTATCTGTCAGGCACGATGGATTCGGCAGCATAATACCGGCAAGACTGTCTAGGATAGGAACCAAGAGCTTTCTTGATTGGATTTGAGGCCTACTCCACAGGATTCATGTCTGATACCGTAAATAGGATCAAAACTCATGTCTAAGGAAATTATAGGCATTACTAGTAAGCCCATTTTGGTTGTTTGCCTGAATGGTCATGTTATCAATTTTCCTTCTAAATATTTGTGTTTATGAGCACGGATTTGTGCAGTTCGCAACCTTGGTCCGAGAAGCTTAGTGCAGTGGGTGTGATCAGTGGAAACTCGGGAGAATTCAAAGGGAGGAGAATCAGCAGCTGTGAATGCCCAGTCACAGATAGAAGGTCGCTACTAAGTCTCCCCTCCCCCAAGGCTCCGGGGAAAATCACAGAAGAGAGAATAGAAAGAATATAGAGCCTGAAGCATGAGGAAGAAGGCTGTAAAAGGCTGTTTTCTAGGTATGACGTCGCTATTGGCATACATCAACACAACAGCAGCTGTGGTCACCTGCACAGGACTTGCACAAAATGGAGTCAGTAAAGATAGCGGCACAGATGGGGAAAGGGGCTGCCTGCTGAGGCCGGAGGACTAGCTAGAGAGCTATTGGCAGTTGATGGCTTCTGTGGAAGGAAGAGTTACTTTTCTCGGGGAAAGTATCCACTGGGAGGTTGATTATGGCCCAGTAGAGAACTACGTATGCATGTTCATGTGGGAACACTAGCTGAACTTAGTGGGATAAAATAAAACAAACTAGAAAACGAATAGGAAACCAAGAAGTTTAAAAGGATGTATTGGGACATCCATGGGGATTTGGAGGGGAGAGCGAAGGTGGGTATCATTAAGAAACATTGTATACATAGGTACATTGTACACACAGAGGGGAATGTCAAAGAGTGAATGCAAGTATTATTTTCAAATTAAAAGTAACACTGAAGGGATGGTGGACAGGCCATGAAGAAAGGAATTTTCTTTTTTTTTTTTTTTCTTTTTTTCGGAGCTGGGGACCGAACCCAGGGCCTTGCGCTTGCTAGGCAAGTGCTCTACCGCTGAGCTAAATCCCCAACCCCAGAAAGGAATTTTCTTAGTGTGACTTGATCACTTGGCGCTGAATAAGCACTTTTCTGAATCTCCAAGACAAAGCCAAGCCAGAAAATAGCAATAGTGTGTGCTTTAAAACTAAGAAGTTCTATAAATTGGGGATGGAGGGATAGATCAGGCTCATCCTACACAGGGCCCAGCATCTACATGGCAGCTCTCAACTCCACCTGTAACTCCAGTTCCAGACTATCCAATGCCTTCTTCTTGCCCCCACTGGTACCAGGCTCACAGATGGTACACAGACATGCAGGCACGCACACACATACATGAAATAAGAATATGTTTAAATCTTTAAATGGAATAAATACATTAATAAGAGATGGGGCATATAAAGATACCAATTTACATCATTTTGTTGGGAACGAACCTTTCCAAAAGGCACATTATTGTCCTATTGTGCTTATTATAAATAATGGTAAGGTTTAAAATATACCTTCGTGAATAGCTGAGTTAACCTCTCCAACCTCCACTCTTCCTTTGACATTTTATTCCGTATTATAGCTAAAAATAAAAAAAAAAGAGAGAGTACACAAGATGGATTTTACAACAAGCCTGGTATCCTCTGAAAAATAACTATCAAACATTAAGTTAAGGTGACTTTGTTTCATTATTCTAAACTGAATAGGTACTGTCCTGGGATTTAGGACATTCTCAAGAGCATGGGTCTTGCTATTGGCATTGAGGTTTTCGTATATCTACCAACTTTCCTGTCAAGAATCCATATGTCTTCACAATGGTGTAACCAGATTGAGACGTTAAGTAAATATAGACTCCTCTTTTATTAAGCCATTGCATTTTCTGTACAAAGAAAGTTTAGCCCATTTTGTAGTTCCAGGCCTTGCTTTGTTTTCTTTTTTTTTTTTTTTTTTTTTTTTTTTTTTTTTTTTTTTTTTATTAACTTGAGTATTTCTTATATACATTTCGAGTGTTATTCCCTTTCCCGGTTTCCGGGCAAACATCCCCCTCCCCCCTCCCCTTCCTTATGGGTGTTCCCCTCCCAACCCTCCCCCCATTGCCGCCCTCCCCCCATAGACTAGTTCACTGTGGGTTCAGTCTTAGCAGGACCCAGGGCTTCCCCTTCCACTGGTGCTCTTACTAGGATATTCATTGCTACCTATGGGGTCAGAGTCCAGGGTCAGTCCATGTATAGTCTTTAGGTAGTGGCTTAGTCCCTGGAAGCTCTGGTTGCTTGGCATTGTTGTACTTTTGGGGTCTCGAGCCCCTTCAAGCTCTTCCAGTTCTTTCTCTGATTCCTTCAATAGGGGACCTATTCTCAGTTCAGTGGTTTGCTGCTGGCATTCGCCTCTATATTTGCTGTATTCTGGCTGTGTCTCTCAGGAGCGATCTACATCCGGCTCCTGTCGGTCTGCACTTCTTTGCTTCATCCATCTTGTCTAATTGGGTGGCTGTATATGTATGGGCCACATGTGGGGCAGGCTCTGAATGGGTGTTCCTTCAGTCTCTGTTTTAATCTTTGCCTCTCCCTTCCCTGCCAAGGGTATTCTTTTTCCTCATTTAAAGAAGGAGTGAAGCATTCACATTTTGATCATCCGTCTTGAGTTTCGTTTGTTCTAGGGATCTAGGGTAATTCAAGCATTTGGGCTAATAGCCACTTATCAATGAGTGCATACCATGTATGTCTTTCTGTGATTGGGTTAGCTCACTCAGGATGATATTTTCCAGTTCCAACCATTTCCTTGCTTTGTTTTCAACACAGTGAAATCATGTAATTTGGAAAACGGGTTCCATGGTCCCTGTGTTGGAAGTACGGTGTTTGCAAAAGAACCATTTCATCCCAGTACTGATAGTAGTAAGCTGTGTCACCTCACAATAGAGCCTTGAGGTACAGCCTCAATTTCACAATAGAGGCTTCACATGCTAGCATTTTAAAGCTTGACTTTATTATATATAACTCTAGGAGATTGCTGGCATCCTGGCAACCTTGCTAGAAAAATGGAATAAACTTTTCAACTTCAAAACATAAACACATATCCTAAGTTTTGGAACATAAGGAGTTTTGTTACTATTTTTTTTAATTTACAAAAAAAAAAAACAAAACAAGAACAAAAAACAAAAAAACAACCAATCACAGGTTTTCTTGAAAATACCATAAATGTGTCCAATGATATATAATGCAAGCTTTCTATTGAAGATACAATACAATACAATATGATATTACATAATATTACTTTTCTGAACCTTAAGAAAAGAGCCAAAATTGATTTTTGGTCAGGATGCTAAAGTTAATATAATGTTGTCAGAAACTCACACTCAGTAGTGGACCATGTAGAGTGCAGTAACTTAATTCATGCTGGAAATAATGCTTGCTAATGGCGAAGATTTACTTTCAGAGAGAGGATAAAGTGTTGATTTAGAAGAAACCTTAGCCCTCATCTTTTGAAAGATTTAGTTTCTCTTGTTTAGAGTGTAAGTGCTTCTGAAAAGTGCATAAGAAATAGCTATGGCACACCTAACCACATCAATTTTAGCCAGCCCAGACTGACCCAAGTTACTCTGAAAGAGCAGCCAAGTGGGAGGACTGGCAGTAAAATGCATACTTTGATGGGTGTCTTTCTGAGGGTCTGTACCCCCTTCAAGAGCCAGTATGCCTTTCATGTGTCCTGGAGATGGAATAATACTTCTCTATTATGAAAGTTTGGGTGATAACCCAGTTCGTTCTTTGAGACAGGTAAAGGGTCTGTTTGGGAGTTCATCAAGGGAGATCCAGGTTAGGCATTTAAGGTTCATAGATTCTCCCACTTCCTTGTCACCTACACATTGTCCCTGGTGGCCTTTCCTAACTGACATATTTTGCTGTCACATCCCTTAGGGAAAGAAGTGATGGCCTTAAGACACATGTCCCTGTATCTCTGCACTCCTAAAATTCCCTCTTAATGTCCCATCTCAGAGATGACACTTAGAGTTGCCAGGGTTGGAAGGGCGATCGCTCTTCTAGCTGCTTCAAGCTGAGGGTGCTTAGGGCGTGTTGGTACAAGACAAGCTCCTGGGATTGGCCCACAGTACTGCCATAGGACTGCAACAAACAAGGACACCTGTAGTTTACAGACTTTGATACAATGAGCATCAAACCTAGCAATACAATGATGACAAAACCCACCAAAGATTAATGACAGGATGGTGATGACGAGGGAGCCAAGGAGCACATGATCCAAGTCCAATGGGAGAGGTAGACCTTGATCTGTCCCCGTAGCTTTGCTCTAGTTGCTGGTAGGGAATGTGTGCAGGTGGCCTCGTGTAGACTCCTGAGCGTTAGTCTCCACCTAGGGTGAGGTGCTTACGTAAGTGCAGCAAGGTAAATTTAAGACCGCACATGCTCAACATACCCATCACTGGTCAGCAAACAGGAGATCCAGGGCCAAGCAATTATGAATTATGTGCCGATGTCTCTTTGAGAAAGTGTGTGTGGCACTTTTTATGCAATGCGTTATTGCTTCGGTGAGCTCCATCATGGTGTTTAGTAATGAGCCAGACTAAATTACAATATGACTGCTGATGATATTTCCCCCGCCTCATTTTATAAGGATCCCTGCACTCCATTTAACAGTGACAAGAGGTTGGGGGGAGGGGTGACATAAAAAAGAATGATGTTAGGGAGCGTAGGCTGTACTGCATTATCTAGTACATCAGATGATATATATCCCCGTGTCTAATCCTGAAAGTAATTAAGAGTCTCCATATTACCACAAGAAACCACCCGGAGCCTGGATTAATTAACAGTCAGAGGAAGGGGATGGGTCAGAAAAGGCTGAATCTGTTCAGAGTCTGGTTTGTAGCTTCTCATGTATCATCCATACATGTGTGACTCATACTGGTCAAGACTGGCCTTCTCAGGAGAGTCTATATCTCCTTATGACTGGAAGGTTGAAGATAGTCTCAGTCCCTCGAGAGACTCCTTGCTCAGATAACCTACAGAGAAACAGGTCATCTGTTAAGGTTATTAACAGGTTGTACAGAGGCTTGACCAATTCTTGCTAAAATAAATGGGGGTTCTCTCCAGAGCCTTGGGATAGAACAGTCCAAATGAATTGTGTAGCCCTATGAGTTAGCTCCTCAATGACAATGGAGGGAAAACTATCCAGAGCAGAATGATTCAAGACAAGATCCTTCAAATCCAAGATGTAATAGTAAGTTGTTCCAGACAGGATCTGGGTCAAAGGGTCTACAAACTGAGATCCACGGGTGTAGGGTGACAGTGGTCACACCAATTAGTCATAGGTACTGTACCAACTTCCATTTGTTAAGACCCTTTGAACTCCCCAGATGGGTGAGGTATAGGATGTCCCCACCAGCGGGGACCCAGTTATTCAGGGTCCCGAAGAGGCTTTCTACCTGTGGGCCAAATGAGGGTGAAGAGAAGAAGGAGACCAAGCAAGATTCTGTTGTCAAGGTCTCGTTTATTGAAAGAAATGTACAGCATTTAAAGCTCTGAGGCAGGAATAGAAGCGGGAACTGAAGCTTAAGGTGGGGGAGTTTGGGAAGTGCCCAAGGATATAGGGTGAATCACTACACTGCAAAATATCCTCCTATAACTTTTTTTTTTAATTTTCTTTTTTTCGGAGCTGGGGATCGAACCCAGGGCCTTGCGCTTGCTAGGCAACCGCTCTACCGCTGAGCTAAATCCCCAAGAGGCAACAGGCAACAGTCTTCCGGGGACATGTTCTTTGAAAAGGTCGAACCCTTCTCAGGAATCTGCTCAGGGACATCCAGTGTTTTGCTCAGGCTGAAACATCCTGTCATTGCTCCCAGGGTCTTCCTGGGAGAGGCTTTAGTTCAACAATCTCATGTCTGTATGGCAGTCATTTCAAGGTTGAACCTCTGTGGCCATGCAGCCCAGAGTCACGTGGCCACCTTGAGCTATGCAGTCACAAAGCGGCCAGGCCCAAATCCAATATGGCTCACTACAATAGGAGCTACAATATTCCCTCAGATGTCCCTGTCTTTTAATGGCCAGAAGAGTAGTCTTGAGCTCCTCTATAACTTCCAGTTTGAAGGGGCTACTGTTTCTGGTAGAAAAAAAATGATTGGGACCTTTTAGATGTATCAGAACTGGTAAACTGATTGTACTTGTTCTACGGTCTTCCTATCTTTCCAGATGGAGGACTGAATAGTTTTCCAACAGAAGCAGACATAGACTCTCTCCTGGAGGCAGGATCAATTCTACTTGGAATTGAGACAGGTTATCTCTATTAGAAGGGCGGAGTTTCGGGCACTATGAGGAAAGAGTGTTTAAAAGTCTCCCTGTTGTTAGGCAAGAGGCTGTGTAAAGAAAAACCTTGAGACTGGCCCAGTATGCCAATATGATCACAGTTTGCAGGGATGGGGACCTGGAGAAGAGAGCAAAGCATAATACCTGGTTCTTCTGCCAACTGGGAAGCTGAGGGTGTACCATCCTGGTCATAAACTTACCTGGGGCGCTTCAAATTAAACTTGTATTTCAGGAAATTAGAGTGAGGGCCAAGGACCTATCAGTGTTCAGATGAGGGGGTGGTTGAGAGCTATTGAAGCTCAGGGGACATGCTACCCTCCCATTATTGCCTTTGTAGTGGGGACACAGTCCAGGCAGTGTAAAACATATTGATTATAGTTCTTTCTTGGAACATTCCCTCCAGAAGTATCCTGGATGTCCATAGAGGAAGCATGACCAAGAGGGATCCTACGGCACCATCTTGGGTAACTCTCCTAAGAGCCAGGAGGTCATTGTCCTAGTCAGGTTTCCATTGCTGTAACAAATGCCATGACCCAAATCAACTGTGGGCAGAAAGGTTTTATTTGACTCACTGCTTATAGTCAACTTTCAGGATCTATGGTAGGAACTCAAGCAGGGCAGGAACCTGGAGGCTAGAACTGAAACAGAAGCCATGGAAGAGCACTCCTTACTGGCTTGTTTCTTGTGGCTTGCTAAGCTTGCCTTCTTAGGGCATCCAGGACTACCTGCTCAGGTATTACTTTGAAAGAATCAGAGTTGAGACCAATCTGGGGCCAGTGGGAAAATTCCCACCACAAACCTCTGAGCACATGGACCCCTCCCTTCCAGGTAAATTCCTGGAACACCTGCAAGCCAAACTGTCACACAAAGCTACCTGTGGCTTCCAACGGACCCCGCCCCCCAACCCTTGGGAAAGTCCTGAATGGTACACTGAGTCGAACTGAAAGTTTTTTCACTACACCAAATGCGCATAGTACCCTGCCTAGTTACCATCCTGCAAATTCTGTCCCAATTGTTTGCAAGGTATATAACTTTCTGTTAGAACCTGGTTGGGGTCATCTGCCCTTGAAGAGGGACAACCCCAACATGTTGGAATGATTAAACTCCTCTTGCTTTTGCATCGATCACTGCTTCTGTGGTTCTCATTCAAGAGGTCCTGGAAGAGGTTTAATTTGGACCTCACACTTTACGCCTTCCTTGGAGTCTGACCCTCCCACATCATTCATTAATCAAGAAAACCCCTTATAGATTTGCCTACTGGCAATCAGAGGCATCCTCTTAACTGAGATTGCTCTTCCCAGGTAACTTGAGCTTGTGTCCAGTTGACAAAACTAACCAGGACAATCACTATGTATTATGTTATTTGTCAGTCTGAGTCTGTCTCTCTGTCTCTCTCTCTCTGTCTGTCTGTCTGTCTCTCTCTCTCTTTACAGGTGTATGCTGTAATATACTAAAGTAGCAATCTGGAGCAATTGGTCCAGACTGGCTCTTGCCTGGTTAAGCTAGCAGATTCTTCAACTTTCTATAGATCCCTGGGACTGATTATATCAAGAACTTCTCTTTCAAAAGACCCTCTCCTTCTGGAGATTCTGGGTTTCCTTCCTGCTTCCTCATGTCTCCAGAGAAAGGTTACAGGGGACTCACTGTCTCCCTGGGAAAGGTGACGGATGGCAAGCAATTGAAAAGCTTTATTTTGGACCTCCTTAGAACCTGCATAATCCAATGAATGAAATGTTTTCCAAATGTAAAGGGGGTTGGCAGGGGATCATTTCTCAGCACTGCTTCAGTTCCCATGGTCGCCAAGATTTGGAGGTCCTGTGTTTGGAACATATAGAAGACACTGCCCAAAGCTATTGCTCTCTATTACTCTCTTTTTTCCTGCTGAAGATAAGTTTTATCTACAATTAGAATCGTGTCCTTCCAAACTAAGTCTTACAGCGTTTGCTGGCAGGAAAGGTGGGACATACTGATCAAGATTCTCAGTGAAGCTACCTAGTACCCTTTGGCTATCTTTTAATCCCATCAGAGAAAAGAGCCCATGGACATAGGGGCTAGGGGTGGGGCAATTCCCCTTTTACTTCCTGTAGGAGAAATACCCCTGGAACCTTTGGAAGGGGGAGGTGTATACTGGGATCCTTTAAAAATTCCAGAATTTTGGAGGGTGGGCAGGATTCAGGAGGAAGCAGATGAGGGTAGAGGGACCTTTGAAGAGCTGGTGCAGCCAGAGGTGGAAAAGAAAATGTTTTGCCTTTAAAGAGAAAGAGGAGGTTTCAGGCAAGTTGGCCATAGAAGCTGGCATTTCCTAGCCAGTCCAAGATATGTCTAACAGGTAAAAAGGACAGCTGTACACAGGGGACCTTTGTCTATTTCCCTTCCTTTTTGTGAAGTAGGTCTTATTGGAGGAGGCCATTACAGTGAAGGCTCATGTGGGGTGACTTTTTCTCAACCCCCCTCCAGGGAATAATGACTCCTGGCAGAGAAAAAAAAATCAATCTCTTTTGTTTCTAAGTTTCTACGGATCTATTTTGTGCCTAGTGTTTGAGGAGGCAGATTCAGAGGGATCCTGGACACAGTTAGTCTTATCCACAACACAGTGGAGGAGAAAACACAAGGAAGTGTGATGGGTTTTCTCTTCCTCTGTTCCATCCCCTCATCTGTCTAGAGGGACATCTCTATCCTGTTGGCTGTGAGCTAGTCAGGTCTACTCCACCCTAGGGAGAGGCTGGATGGCCTGGTGGTATTATTTCTGTGTTATGTATGGTTCAGCCCCTGCCATCTTCCAGTTTTTTCCTTTAGATCCACTTTTGAGAATCATCGTGACTGCTGGCCCCAGTTTGTAGGGGGCTTTGTCTGGTAGACTCTGGCTCCTTACAGATTCCTTATATTCCAAATACTTTTAAAATTACCACTTCTTAAAACAGAAGGCCTGCCATCTGACTTCATGGACGAAGGGCTGAAGAAGGTAATGAGAGATAATTAATACTAAGTTTGCAGAATTCTGCCTAGAAAAGGTTTCAAGCGTGTCTCCCGTGGCTTTAGAAACACCACACCATTCGGAGGAGTCCCCAATAGTCCCATCAACCGTAAGATCTCCAGATCCCTGGAGAATCTGGTAAAAAGCAATCAGGGGGCTATTAGCCACCATAGTAACAACTCCTTTGGTCCCACCCAAAGCAAGTGGTGTTGGTGAAGAACACGATAGTCCAGATGAGCAAGAAGTTCCAGTCAGACAGGAGACAGACAATGAGGAATAAGCCAACAACAAATGCTGATCAGAGGAGTCTTGATGGTGTACTAAGGAGTGACTAAGGGTGTGTGCCTGTCCAGTGTTTTCCTTCCTGCCATGGTTCGCTGTCCTGCCCCTTGAGAGAAGAGGCAGCTGTCTTAAGCACACCGCCGCTTTCCCGCCTGCCCATCCCCCTTGATCATCCAAAGCACCTTGAGCAAAGGTGGTGAACTTGAGCACCTGACTGGCTGTCTGGTCCTGTAAAGGGCCTGGGGTTTTCAGGAAGCAAATTCCTTCATAGAGTGTAACTCAAATGAGCAAGGTCTTTGAACAGTTTGTGTTATCATGCCTACTTTCTCCAACGAAACGCTCACTTTCTCAAGTACCTCCGTTAATACAGAACGACATTTTATCTTATTATTCAAAGCCTGAGCGTCTTTGTAGAGCCATTTAGATTAATGAGAATAAGTGCTTCTGATTTTCTAATGTTTTGTCAGGTGTATTAGCTTTCTCAAAAAAAAAAAAAAACTTGTTTTAGAAATGCTGGGTGTGGGTGTAGAAGGTCGGTTGCTTGCCTTGTACCCATAAGGCACTGGGTCTGAGCTCCAGCCCCACAAATGAGAAGAGTGCATTTGTTTCATCCTCTATGGTCGATACGGTGTTGAATGACTTCTCCAGACTCTCAGATATTCACAAGATGCCTTTTAAAGCAAAAGACTATAAACTGATTTTCTATGGTAATAAAAGCAGTTTGCACTCTTATTTTTGTAATTAGTTAACTTAGTAAGCAGATATTAAGTCTTTTTTTTTAGACATTTTAATTATGAGCACATCCAAATAAAATCTGGGGGGGGGGGGAAGAGTTAAAAATCAGGACTGAAATGCAGTTATTGGCTTCCTTTTCGTAAGAGCGTTTGTAACTTCTATCTTACAGCATGTTAGATGAGACACGGCTATTTTTCAACACTCTTCAAAGCACGTCTGCCCTAGATAACGACAGTTGAATCCTTCAAAAGATGTAGACAAAGGTTATGTCTAAACTAATACTAAAACAAACAAACGAACAAAAAAACCTCAACAAAATCAAAACGAAACCCTAAATCTATGCTACTGGGAAGTAATTTTTTAAAATCTTTCTTTCCTTTTGGGGCATGTTGAGACAGTAATTGCTTGTGCTACTGTGAAGGGGAAAGCAGCAGCCACAGGGCAGGAGCTCCACAGTGAGGCAATGCAGTTACAGAACAGTCCAACGCCTAGTATTCACCTCCACACAGCGGTTCCAGTACTGCTGGAAAGAAGCATCTGTGCCTGGAAATATCCCAGTTCCCACAAACACCATTTCTGCTGTATCCGTACCCGTCAATAACAGGAAAATATCTCAAAGCATGGATTTGATTAAACTTTCCAAACGAGGCAATAAGTTTACTGATCATACTTTAACCTGTCACAGATAATGAAAGCAAAAATTTATTCTTCAAAATAAATGAACCGAGTCAATTTGTGGTGCTGTGACCTCGAGTTAATAACACGGAGTTTTTAAATGATTCATTTGCTAATCAAAACACTGTTATAATCTTTAATAGAGTGCCCTCCGTTCTAGTTTACTTCCTTGTTTTAATGAGGAAGCATTCGTTTCCCATGAAATGTTATTTAAAGCAATATTAAAGAGCAATGGAAATTCATTAAATATTTACTGGGAACAAGTCAAGCCAAAAACTCATTATTCATGCGTCAACAGACTATTTTATATGCTAAGTTATTTACGTATTCTCGGGCAAAAAGCATTGTACCAAGTTAAGCTCTCATCGAGTTTCCACCTTCTTAATCTCTAGCTAGGCTCCCTAGTTAGCAGTGTGGGGGAGGGGCAGCAGAAGTCGGCATTTTCAGAATTCTTCCTCTTTCACTCCCCACCTTGTTTTTGAGACAAAGCCTCTTACTGAATCTAGAGATCTCTGTTTCAGCTAGAATAGTAGGACATCGAGCCCCAGGGTCTCCTGTCTCTTCCCTCTAGGACATACACTATTATATGTGTATCTCGCTGCCATATGTGGCTTCCACATAGATGTTAAGGATTTGTGTGCTGGTCCGCATGCATCGAAAACACCTCACGCTCTCTATCCTCATAAGTAACGTCTTAGACAGTCACAAAACACTAGATTTTCAACACACCAAAGCAGGAGAGTAAAGACAGAAGGTTGAACATTAAACAACGTTGACAGGAAGGAATGTGGCCGTCGTATCTCCTGAGTCATCAGGATAAGCATGCTTAGTGTTTTCTTGGTATAGGATGAGATCAAACTTTGTAAATTTTGATTTTAGATAAAGCTTTGTTTATCACAATGCTTTTGACATTTTCTTCAGACAATGTTTGCAACAGGACAAGGATGTCTTTAATTTCTAAACTGTCTTGATAGGATGATCAATATGAGATTAATTTGAAATGTCTAATTCTGTCATTTCTGCGAAATGACAGAAAAATAGGATATCCATGTAATATAATATGAATCACCTTTTGGAATTAGATCCCAGGGACATAAAGTCACCCTGACATTCTGCTATTTGTAGAGTCAAAAGCCCTACTCAGATTGCTGGTTAGATGTTTTGTTTTGTTTCCACTCTAGTCAAGCTGGATTCATTTTGGAAGAGGGAGTGTCAACTGAGGAACTGTCTCCATCAGTCTGACCTGTAAGAGAATCTGTGAGGCATTTTCTTATTTAATGATCGCTAGGAGCCAGCCCAGTCCACTGTAGGCAGTGCCAAGCCTTGGACAGGCGGTCCTTGGTTTTATAAACAAGGACACTGAGCAAGCCTTGAGAGCTGGTAAACGGTCCTCTGTCCCTGTTCCCTGCCTCAGGTCCTGCCCTAAATTATCTTGGTGACTGACTGTGATTGGGATGTATACGCCCCAAATACTATTTTCTTCATAGTTTCCCTTTGGTCATGGTGTTTATCACCAGAGAAGTAAACCAATACACTCTTGGCCTTTGTCTCCATCTGGTCACAAATCAATACTACAGTGTTCTAGATCTGTACTTGTTCACAACACACTGGTTTTTTTTTTTTTTTCAATGTAGGCAATTTTTTTTTTCAAATGTAGGCGATTCCGTCAAGGGCCTTGTGTCTTCAAAGTAAAAGTCTGCCACTGAACTAAACTCCTAGGCTGTAGAACATACTTGTAATCGAATTCCAAAAGTTACCTAAGTATAACAGTTTATTATATGCTTAATTAACTCTTATATTAATATAAGGAAAACTTGTGATCTTTCCCAATAAGTGATGCTATTCTTACCAATCTTTGAATATTTCTTCTCCGTTATAACCACCATAAACTCTCTAAGCCTGTTCTCTGAGTGTATTCATTAGTATGTCTTGATTTTTCATTATCAGACAATCTCAGATGCCCATGGATAGGGGTGGAGATAAAAGCCCACAGTACCCTCAGTTAAACATAATGTTCTTCTGATGTCCCCTCAATGGAAGGTATTTTGATTTTAAAGATTTATATTAACCATTGAAATACAAGGTTCTGACCTAGGAAGTCTTCCTGAAAGCTTTAAAAAGCACTCAAGAACGGTGAGGGAGAAAACATTGTGTAGATGAAACAGGAAAGGCTCCTAAAGGAGGAGGTCAGAAAGAAGACAGACAGCGGCTGGGCCTAAAACTCAGGGGCTGAAAATGGGCTAAATATTATTGCATTTTAATAAAATGATAATTTTGTAATATCATGCTAATCTGGTGTCATTTAGAGTGCTTTAGAAGACAGCCCAGAGCCTGTTACAACTATTGTGTCTGAAATTCAGAATGTCTAGATTTAACTTTTGAACCATGATGTGAGAATTATTCTTTTTCAATGTTTAGTGAAATCCTTTAAGAAAAAAAAATAAACAACTTTGTGGGAGCTGGAGTGGTGGCTTATCAGTTAAAAGTACTAACTGCTCTCCCAGAGGTCCTGAGTGCAATTCCCAGCAACCACATGGTGGCTCACAACCATCTGTGATGGGATCCGATGCCCTCTTCTGGTGTGTCTGAAGACAGCGACAGTGGATTCGCACAACATAAATAAATCTTAAAAAGCAAAGAGAAAAAAAACTTTTTGGGTGATGTTTTCAGATGCATACGTGAAAATGGGAATGTAGGCGTTATAAAAGAACCAGGAAGACAGACTTCAGAGTAATCCCTGCTGATGCTAGAACTTGGCTCCCGATGCTGTGAACCCTCCAGTCCAGAAACCAGCAACCCCTGGTCCTGTTAGGACAGCAGTCCTTCACACAGCTGCGGCATCGTCCAATCACCATCCAAACATTTGCATGCCTTTTCAGAACTCTTATAATTGCCATCGAAATTGTCTGTTTAAAGAAAAGAGGCAGCTGAATGGAAAAAAGGCCTCTTTAGAAAGAGCGTGTGTTCAAATGATCCACAAACACGTCAAAATGTCCTCACATCAGCAGTCTCCAGAGAAAGCAGATGAAAACCAAACAGGATGCCATCTCCTATGCTCTAGTGTGTGTGCGATGACACACCAGCATCCTCAGGTGTCAACTCGGGAAGCCCCTGACACACACACTGATGGAAGAAGCAGAAATCTGTGTCGTCATCGCCTACTCCCTTGCCAACATCTGAACCAGAAAGTGCACACACTTATATGTGTTCTGTGGAGTCTATAACCTTAGGTTATATAATCAAAGTGCGTAAACGGGATTTTTTTTAAAGTGGAGATCTGTTTCAAATTTTTGTGCTGATCGATGATCTGCCTTTCCTTTTTAACGGGGGCGCCAAAAGTTTTTCCTCTTGTCAGGGTTGTAGCCTTCCAAGCCTGAGGGAGCTCCCTAGCCTCACCCTTTGGCAGTACTGCACACCTCAGGGTGGGGTGCCGTACTTATGGTAGGAGAGGATGTGGACTTGCATCATGGCCCGCTTTAGTGGTAATCACCCTCACATGCCTGAGGGAAGCAGGTTTTCTTTCCTTTGGCTCTACCTGTCAGGATGGCTTGACTTTCTCAGGGAGCTGAGGTGGCACTTTTCAGCAAATGCCCCCTTTGCTTTGGATTAGTGGGGCATCCTGGGCTAAAGCTCTCTTGGCACTTCAACCACAAAGGGGCAGACTGTTTCCCCCTTCTCTCTCTGTCCTTTAGGACCTCTGCCGAGTCCTGGGATGGAAACTCAGCTCCCCCAGAGAGAAGGATTTTACTTCATGTGATTGATGGTTCTGAGAAAGCACTCAGTGTTTTCTGTTTATTTCCAGGGGCAGACAACCAATCATACCCATGCATACTTGTTGCTATCTGACTCTCCAGTCTCTTTCCTCCTTCCAAACTGCCTGGCCTGACTAAACGATTGTTAGAAAATGTAATATAGAAAACAAAAAAGAATAGCGAGGAGTTATAGTTATTGATCACTATGAGCTTCAAAAGCTAAACACAGCCACCCTGAATGGCAGCCTTATTAGGCAAGTATCTGATCGCCTATCAGTATGCCGGGCTGATCATACACAACTGGGAAGGTAATAAAGTGGTCCTCATTTCACAGAAGTTGTCATCGCCCTCTAGTGGGAAAAAGCCTCATCACAACCTTTCAATGCCTTAGACCTTTCTCAAATTTTGGCTTGAATTAATCATCGATAAACTTGATAATTACAGACTGTGCCATTTTGGGAGAGTAACAGTTGAGTGCTTCATTTTACGATATTAAGCAGGTGAGAGTTATTTAATATAGTCAGCCATCTTATTCGGGTAAAGAATATACAGCATGACAAGACCAAAAGGACAGAACACAGGCTCAGGGGATTGTCTCAAGGGTGGGCTCCGCCTGTGAAAGGAAATCTGTACTAGGTAGCTGAACTTAAATTTGTTAAGGGAAACTCACATTGTCTCTGCTTATCCTAAATCCAATGTATTAAAGAATAATATTCAAAATGTGTTCCAAGCCTTTTAACCTACAACCCGGTACTAAATCACCAGGTTTAAAGATGCTCACACATTTCCTCTACTTCTAAACCCAAAGGGGCAAGTCGGCCTCCCCTCCCCCACTCTGAGCTGTTCAATTTGGCTGAACCTAGCTTTTCAGTTTTTAAGTTTGAATGGGAAAACTCGGTTCTAACCATGAGTTTTTCAAGCTAGACTGTGTGTCTGCTAAAATATGTCTTTAATACATTACACTTAGGCCTCATCCCCGACTTTGGCGTTTAGATGGTTCTGAATCTTTATTACTGTGGTGGTCAGACTCATTTAATAGCCTGCTCGTGACACACCCACGTTTTACATGGATTACGTGTAACAAAACAACTCATGGCATTTCTGTTGCGTAAATGTTCCTCATCCATAGGCCATGATAACATCAACACGCACTCTTACTTTATATAGACATTGTCCGAGAGAGGAAAAATATACCCAGATATTAATATAAATGGAGAAAATACTAAACTATATTTCTTGGTGAAATAAGTGCATCGGCACCACACTTTCCTTTCTTCCCTTTTCCGTTTTTGCTGGTAGAGGAAAACCAGCAGACAGAGAACCGGCAAAGATGTGTTCCTCCACAAAGGCGTCTTTTCCGACGCCTACGCAGAAAGCAGGGACCTCTGTGGAAATGCACACACTCCGGGTTCAGACAGCATCTGCATCTAAGACAGTCAGAACGTGTGTGTGGTGGTATAATCATGTGCACGTGTCATTTGCATGCAATCGTGCATGCATACGCATGTGCCTGCTTGTGGAGGCCAGACATGGAGGTCTTGCCGTACTGGTCTGCGTCTCAGGTTTTTGAAGCAAGTGCTAAGGATGATCCAGGGCCATAGTTCTCAACCTTCCTAATGCTGGGACCCTTTACTATACCAACTCAACCTCACTGGGCAGACGCATGTGGAAAACCCTGCCTTTCAAGAGGGGAAGTCACCCTGCAATGACTTCCTCACGTTGTGGTGAGCCCCAACCATAAGGTCATTTTTGTTGCTTCTTGGTAACTTTAGTTTTGCTACTATGATGAATCATAATGTAAATATCTGATATGAAGTATATAGGATATGTGGCCCCTGTGAAAGGGATCATTCAACCCTGCAAAGGGGTCACGAGCCACAGGTTGAGAACCACTGATCTAGACTTTACCAATGTCACTGAACTGGATGGCTAGTGAAACCTCTGGTTCCTCCTGCTAGGGCTGCAGTCATGCAACACCATGCGTGTGTGTGTGTGTGTGTGTGTGTGTGTGTGTGTGTGTGTGTGTGTGTGTGGCGGGGGCATTGTAGTTGGTGGTCGTGGTACTCACTTGTTTGTAGCTGTTGGTATCTGAACTCAAGTCTTCATGCTGGCACAGGAAGCATTTTACCTCCCAGCCCCATAACTGATTATTACATGAACTGTCAAACATTGCTTACTTGGTTCTATTCCTGACCCTTCTGTTTCACGAGTTGCAAGGGCACTGGCTAGATGACTTGGTTTTGTAACAGGTTCTCCAGGGTTGTTAGTGTTGCCGGTGTGGGGACTCCCATTTAAAGAGTCACTTACACATACATTATATTTGCTTTGGGTTGCATGGTGTAACTTTCTAGATGACTGGCCATCAGTGTTTGAGATGCTTAGGGCCAGAACAGGAACAGTTCCAGAAAACCAGAACCATCTCTCCCCTCACCAAGGGATGTAAGCTGACATTGGTGACTCTGTTCTGGTACCTCAGATAAACTTTGTTTTACTGAGTAAAGGGCCAGTACCCAGAACGGGGAACCTGCACTCAAGGGAAAAATGCACTCAAGGACACAGGTTCTCTGCAGTGGTCGGCCTGACCTCACTGTTTTTGCTAATTGCACATTTAGGCTTTTGCGACTATCTTTTTAGTCTGCGGCTGTGAGAAGGGAGCCTTGAGTACTTTCCAGTGAATATGCAGTCTTCTTGCATAGATAGATAGATAGATAGACAGACAGACAGACAGATAGGCAGATAGATATAGATCCTCAGAAATGTTCAGTCCTGCACTTGGATCCCAAGTACCCAGGTGTAGTTCCAGCTGGCTGGAATAAAGGCTCTCCATCAGCTCAGAGACTGGATCTGAGAGAGCTTCTCTGGTGGGAGCCCCCACGCCATTTTGAAGTGAAACTTTGTGCATGTCTCCATCAGGTAAAATTCTTTGCTTATTTCCTGGTGATAACCCACTAACTGGAGATCAATGCCATGTCTAAAATTGCATTTTGGAGGCTACCGTGTAGGACACTGACTCAGGTTGTAGTCCTCATTGTAGCCAGAACCAACTGTGACCTCACTAAGTAAATCGGCACCACCACTATCAATTCATCCGTTTGGCTCATCAAAAAGGGAAGAAGTCATCTGGATACAGAAAATGTGGTACATCTACACAATGGAGTACTACTCAGCTATCAAAATCAATGACCATGAAATTCATAGGCAAATGGATGGAACTAGAAAATATCATCCTAAGTGAGTAACCCAATTGCAAAAAAAAAACACACATGGTATGCACTCACTGATAAGTGGATATTAGCCCAAATGCTCAAATTACCCAAGATACAATCCACAGACCACATGAAGTTCAAGGATGATCAAAATGTGAATGCTTCAGTCCTTCTTTAAAAGGGGAACAAAAATATCCATAGGAGGGATCGGGAGACAAAGTTTAGAGCAGTGACCGAAGGAACGGCCATTCAGAGCCTGCCCCACATGTGGCCCATACATATACAGCCATCCAATTAGACAAGATGGATGAAGCAAAGAAGTGCAGGCCGACAGGAGCCGGATGTAGATCGCTCCTGAGAGACACAGCCAGAATACAGCAAATACAGAGGCGTATGCCAGCAGCAAACCACTGAACTGAGAACGGGATCCCCGTTGAAGGAATCAGAGAAAGGACTGGAAGAGCTTGAAGGGGCTCGAGACCCCATATGTACAACAATGCCAACCAACCAGAGCTTCAAGGGACTAAACTACTACCCAAAGACTATATACATGGATTAACCCTGGGCTCCAAATGCATATGTAGCAGTAAATAGCCTTGTTGGGGCACCAGTAGAAGGGGAAGCCCTTGGTCCTGCCAAGGTTGGATCCCCAGTGTAGGGGATTGTTGGGAGGGTGGTAATGGGGGGTGGATGGGAAGGGGAACACCCATAGAGAAGGGGAAGAAGAGGGGTTGGGGGGCTGATGGACAGGACGCCAGGAAAGGGAATAACACTTGAAGTGAAAATAAGAAATACCCAATTTAATAAAAATGGGGGAAAAAGGAAGGGAAGAAGTGTGGTTAGAGGCTGGATGTCTTTGGACAATGCTTCAGTGTAAGAGGACACTTACATATGTTCTTCACTCACAAGTACAGGATTGGGGACAACCCTGTTTCAGAAATAGAGTTGCACACCGTGTCCTAAACTAGGACTCTCTTAATTATTAAGATGCATAAATTAATATGGAAATAATAAATGCAAAAAAGCCCTCAACTGTTTTTCAACCAAATGTTTACTTCTTGCTAACAATATCTAGTTTCAGGATTCCGCAAAAACTGCCCAGTTTTTCACAACACCCAACATCATAATTTAATAACAAGCCGCAAGTAGTTTGACATTTAATAATGAAGGATTTCATCAATTTACTGATTATTCCTCTTCAAAGCTAAACATCTCTCAGAACAGTTGAATGTTACTGATGATCTAGTTTCTAAAACTAGGTCTAAGGAGATACAGTACACTCCATTCAAGCCCCTGAAGGAGTTATTCTAATGTCATGATTTAGGAGCAGAGCTTAGGAAATGTTTATAGAGTCTATTTAAAAAACAGTTACTCATAATCTAGGGGTCTTCAGTAGATCCATTTTCTCTGCCAGTTAAAAGAATTAAAAGGCATGGAAATTTTAGACAGTAAGAAAGCATCAAATAGAAGCAGCACATAAAGATTATTAGGGTGAGGAAAACACACACACACACACACACACACACACACACACACACACACACAAAGAGAAAGGAGCTCTGGCAGAGTGATGGTGCAAAAAATAAGAAATAAATCAACATAGGGAAATGGAATCTCAGTTGAATCCCAAAATGCTGAGAGCAGACTTTATTGGTCTGAGAGAGGGGCACGGGCAAACCCCACATCTCAGTATAGGAGACTACCGGAGAAGGCACCTAGAATGGCCTGAGTTTTTTGTAGCGGGGTAAGAGTGTGTGTGGCTTGATTCACCAAGCCTGCAGAGATAAACTTCAGGTCATGGTTAAGTCAGATTGCTTGGTTTTGTGGCCCTAGGACTTGGGCATCGTTATTTTCTAGTGTTCCATGAGGAGGTTTCTTTTAAGTCTTGGGGCCCTAGCTTGGGGGTGGGGAGTTTCCTTTAGATGGGAAGCCAAAGCCAGGTCTCTCCTTAAAAGCTGGGGGTTTTAATGGTCTTGGGGGGATGTAGTGAGAATTCTGGAATTTGGGTTTCTTTTAAAAGACACACACACACACACCACACACACACACACCACACACACACACACACACACACACACACACACACACACACACACACAGTGATATTGTAAGAATGTTATCATTTTAATCCCAGGTGTGGGGATGCGGGGCGTTTCACAGCTGCTAGGATTTGCCTCATGCTCTAGCAAGCCACAGTTTTGCCAGCTGCAGATGGTTTCTGCCATTGTGTGATGTTCGGAACTCTGGGTACTGTTCAGAGGGCATCTAAATGCTAGGGCTGAGAGAGGAGGGTGGGTGGTTGTTGGTCATTCAGGGGGGTTTGGTTGAAGTTTGTCAGAATTATGCTCAGAGGAAAAGCCAAAATGAAATAAATTAGATTCAGGGATATCTCTCTCTCTCTCTCTCTCTCTCTCTCTCTCTCTCTCTCTCTCTCTCTCTCTCTCTCTCCTATCCTTCTTTCTCTCCCATCTCGTGATAGTAGTGGTAAAAACCAAGGAGGTTAAGGGTGGGAAAAAGAAGAACCTGCAAAGTAGCAAAGACCAGTTACAAGGGAAGTCCTCCTTCTCATTTAGGATTGGTCAATTGGAACAAAGGGAGGCTGATGGATCCCTAAGTTTGGGGTAAATAGATCCTTGTTTGATATTGAATTTTTCTAGTATCTTAACTTGTCACACAGGTTCACCGAGATGGGGGCAGAAAAAGCTGCCAGGCTTTTGTTTTGGGTTAGGAGGCTGAGGAAGAAGGCAGCTGTGTTGAAAGTTACATAGGCATGGCCCTCTCCTATGTCTGCCAATCTGAGAAAGTTTAAATTCTAGTCTCTCAGAGTATCATAATCCAAAGTCACCGTGATAGAAACAACCTTTACTCGCAGAGTTTCTTGCATCTGGAAATGACTTTTCTGTGTTTTGAGAGAGTGTGTATACTCTGCTTTTGTGTTTATAATCTTGTCCAGTGCATTTTGATATAATCTGTCTATAAAGTGAACTTTTTGAACCAATGGCCTTATTTTGAGGTTTTCCTAGGAGCATTCTGTAGGGGGGCAAATTATCAATGGTTACCCACTCCAAAAAAAAAAAAAAAAGCCTTTAACCATTAGTCAAAATTCTTATATTTTTGGTTGTGAGCCTAGCCTTTAACGGCTGAGCCATCTCTCCAGCCCCATTAGCCAAAATTCTAATAAAAGTTTTACATTTTCCTACGTGGCTGATGGGAACAAAATTGGGATGTAAATTTAAACTGAAAATGATCAAGTGCCTTCAGTTCAGTAGAAATCATAATTATAAACTGTAAGACTACAGTTACAACTCCTAGTAAACAGCCATTTTCTACTCAATCTTAGGTTATATTATATTATCTTATCTTCATCTTGTTCCATAAAACACCTTAAATAAATTAATAGAAAAGGTACTCAGCAGATCTGAAATGTTACATTTTCTTGAAACGTTCAGTTAACTAATAAGAGTAGACAGCCCATATGTAAGGAGTTGGATGCCCAACCAAGTTCTTGGTGGCAATTATTCTGATGAGAATGTACAGCATAAGAAAGTAATCTTGTGCTTTTCCCTTCATCTATTATATCTATCGAAAGCCAGAAGCTTCTATGGTATGCGTTGTCATGACTGTGTATATGGTCATGATTGAGCAAGTCTGCTGGGTTTGGGGTCAATGGTAGACTAAATTACCTGAAAATAACCTCAAATTCATAATTGTAACATGAATAATCAAAGGGGATATAAAGGGTGGATGGCATTAAATAACATGTCATCATAAACCCTGACGTTTAATTCCGGTTTTTCTAATAGTCGAGGGGAGCGATTAGTACACCCAGTATCTTTCAAGGAAAGTTCCATAAATGAGCTGAATTAGCCACGACTCAAGGAAAAGAGCTGAACCGACGACTCCGAGGTTGACAATTTAAAAGAAATCTCAGTTGCTTTGTGATGTGTCGCTGCCCAAAACAACCTGAAGTTACCAGTTCCCTACAAAACGTCACCAACCATGATGAAAACATAACCTTCTTCAACTCTCTTCCATCTGCAGTCTCAATTCCAATCTCACAATGAAGGGACTATGTGAAGTCTACGTAGCCTACAACTTTATACGGGTGAGATTCATTTTGAGAATACACACATAAATATTCCATAGGACCGCACATTAAGATGCATAAGGGAAACACACTACAACAGAGATAGATGTTAATGACTTTTTTTTTTTTTAAGGACGAAATTTATAGTGTCCCAGGCTGATCTAGAACTAGGAACGATCCTCCTGCCTCTGCCTCTCAAGAGATGCGCGTACAGGTGTGATCCACCACCCATAGCAAAAGCAACCAAAATACATTCACACCAACTCTGGATGCTAACTCAATCTCCCCAGGCGTGGGCGCGCAGAAAATACTGCTCTGTAAACGAATAGGCTCTTCAAAAGGGGAAGTCGCCCTGAAGCAAAGGGCCGGTCGCCTGTTTAAATCTAGAAAGCATCAACCTTCCTTCATTACCCGCCAGAGACGACGGGATGAAATGCATTGTAACGAAGTTTCTAGCAATTCATCTCACTGGCAATGGAGAAGAGCGATAACCGCAAACAAATGCAGTCTGGCAGCTTGGAGGTTAGAAAGTTGGGAACACTCAGCGCCATCTGAAGATCAACAGAAGGTACAAGACACTTCTTCCTTTCACAGCCTAGCAGCGGCGGCAGAACCACCGGCTCCCTCGTCGGAGCCCTGACCCGCCCTCCCTCAGCCTCTGGCCACTCTGAGAGCTCCGAGCAGTGATTGACAGGAAAGCCGTCCGGTGCGTTGCATAAATGCTTCACTCCGGAAACAGTGACCCCACGCTTCCGTCCAACGCTCTCCCAGCATCCATTGCGTCCCGGCCCCGCTGTACTTCACCAGGCAGTACTAGGCCATAGATCCCGTGTTCCGGGCTCGGCGCTCCGGGCTTCCCAGGGCTGGGCCCGGGACGCGGCCTCCCGCCATGGCGCAGCTGGAGGGTTATTACTTCTCGGCCGCCTTGAGCTGCACCTTCCTGGTGTCCTGCCTGCTCTTCTCCGCCTTCAGCCGCGCTCTGCGTGAGCCTTACATGGACGAGATCTTCCACCTGCCGCAGGCGCAGCGCTACTGCGAGGGCCGCTTCTCACTGTCACAGGTTGGTTGGTCTCTGCTGGCCGGGCCCCGGGATGGACTCCGCACAGCCTGTGCCCTTACCTCTTCCCTCTGCCCTCCCAGACTTAAAACGTGAAGGGAGCTGGGTAGTGACTGTACCTAGCCCCGAGATTTATGGCGTATTTGTCAGGTGAATGCTTAAAGAGCAGGTAATGCCGGAAATTCGGACACCAGATTGTAGCACCTCACGGCAATTGACCAATTTGTCTTGCTAAGCCTTAGGACTAGAGACATGCAGGTGCCCCCTTGAAAATGCAGAAAAAAAACAAAAACACCCAAAGCTTACCTCTGAGGTTTTCCACTCAATGTTTTGAACGCGCAATGGAGAGTTTTAGGAGTTGATAGTTTTATTCTAACTTCATTCTTAGTTGTTGTTGTTTTTTTTTTTTTTAGGGAAAGGTACTGTTGTTTGGATTAAATTGGCAACTAGTCAGATTGCATCATTAAAAAAATACATATTTGACTACATAAATACACACAATGCGAAGATAAATATACTTTCCTTATCTGGTGAACACAGTATGGGTTGGCTACTGCTCCGAAACACAAAGTCTGTTGAAGAAAACCTGATTTCTTGGTACTGTTACTGATAACCTTTGCCATTTTAAGGATCACTCACCCGCAAAATAATAATAATAATTATGGTCTCTAATACACAGTGTGTTGCACGATGTAAAGCAAGGCTAAGCCCAAGGCCCAATTTGTCAGGTTTTGTGATTAGAAATCTTACAATGCAGCCTTTCTTGACACTTAAGGGTCTTAAGATCCACCACGGTTCTAACTATTGTTTGTATTATGGTTTGTAAAATTGGGAACTGGGCAATTTAGTCACAGAATATACCTTTTCTAAAGAGTGAGCCCTATTAGAAAGTAGAAGTGATTATAACTTACTTTCTGTTGGTTGTTGTCACTTTGATAATTGCAAACAGATTTGAGACAGGGAAGAAAATGTTCTTAAAATGGGGGCTGTGTTAGTAGCTCAGTGGTTGAGAGCCCCAGGTATTTTGGCAGAAGGCTATCAGACTTCTCTGTACCCACGCTGAGCTGCTCACAACCATCTAACCTCCAGGTCCAGAGGATCCCATGCCACCTTCTGGCTTCCTTGGGTACCTGCATTCAAATGTTGCAAATATATATACTTAGGTGCATGGACACACACACTAAATCTTAAAAATAAAACTTAAGAGATACCCAGTCTACTAGGTTTTACTTAACCATGTCATAGAATATCCTCTCCTAGTTCTTTATTATTGGAACAGATGAAACTTGATTTTTTTTTTTTGACATTTTATATTGACGGGATAATTACTGCTCTGCTTCACCGGCGGTCTTTTCTTTTTAGTGGGATCCTATGATTACTACATTACCTGGCCTGTACCTGGTGTCGGTCGGAGTGGTCAAACCTGCCAGCTGGATCCTTGGCTGGTCTGAGCATGTCGTCTGCTCCATCGGAATGCTCAGATTTGTCAATCTTCTCTTCAGTGTTGGCAACTTCTATTTGCTGTATTTGCTCTTCAGGAAGATACAGCCCAGAAACAAGGTAAGTGCAGAAGAAAAGTGTATAGCACTAAAGTCCACAATTAGGAATCGGCTTTACAAGACATGGAAGGAAATGTCCACCAGTGAGCATTTGTGTGTTTTTTAAAGCTAAGTGGAAATTCTCTACTTACATGGAGAAGATACTTGCATTTAAATACTGGAATAACTGTATTTGAAAATCCAAAGTAGATGTTTGTTAGTGAGTGAAACCAATTTAATAGTTCCATGTTTTCTTGAGGAACTTAGGTCCTCTTTAGTGGAAAGGAATTCTAGTTGAGTTTTGGTATGATTTCATAATCCATATCTTGGAGGTAGATTGTCTGGGTTTAAATTTAATCCTGGCCACAATTTATATTGTGACTTTTATGTCTTTGTCAATTTGAAGTAAGTTAAATCACATACCAAATAGTAGTAATACATTTGTCTCATTGAATTAGTGCTAAGAGTACAGGTACTAGGCTAGGACCTAATACACGATTTCAATAAATGTTAACTGTGGCAGTAACATTTAATAAGGTCTTCTCTGCAGTATGAATTATGAGGAGGTAGGCATAAAATACTGTAAGGATTTGGATGATACATGGCAGGAGCAGAGAAATACTGTCTCAGCCTGATGGAATGAAGGGAGGAAGGAAGGCTTTGTAAATAGCATTTATAAAACACAGGATTTTCAGAAGCAACAAGATGTACTATCTATATGCTAAGTTTACAAGCTGTTGTGGAACTTTACCTTGTGATCCACTGACTGATGGACGTAGGGGTCTCACTCTATAGCTCTGGTTGACCTCAAACTCTCTGTGTAGTTCTGGCTGGCCTAGAACTCACACAGATCAAGCTGCCCCTGCTTTCCAAGTGCTGAGATTAAAGGCACGAGTCAGCACACCTGGCCTGAGGAGGACTTTAATCAAAGAGATTCAAAACACTTAACTAAAATTGTCGGAAAAGAGAAAAGAAGACACTTGAGTTGGGAGTAGGCCTGCATGATTTTTTTAAAGGAAAAATACTTATAATTTTGTTATATAAAAAGTAAGCATTTCGTACGGCCTGCAGATTTCCCTTGTCTGTAGTGTAGAGATGTGAAGGGTTCTCTTTAAAGGGTGGTGGTGACGGCTAAGACCTAAGTTCAGGGTAGTGCAGCTGGCCACATCTTTACTGTGTTCCAGTCTCTTCGTTCCTCGGGTGCCTTAGTCCAGTGTCTTAGATCCAGTGACTACTAAATGATTTCTTCTGTGATTGAAAAGATTTTAAGCTATTAAGAGCTGTACCTCATTAGTATTTTAACAGTTTCCAAGCTGATTAATGTTCCTGACAATTACCTGAAGTATCCTTAGATGTTTGGTTGTGACCCTAGCCTTTAACGGCTGAGCCATCTCTCCAGCCCAACCAGAAGTATTCTTAAACATCATGTTACAAAGTTGGAAATACAATTCATTTAAATTAAGCTTCAGTGAATTTTTTAATAAATCTCATTAATTCAGCAAGAAAATGGCATGTTTAATTTATCCTAAAAATAATTTTTCTTTTTCCTTCAAGGCTTCTTCAAGTATCCAGAGAATCTTGTCAACATTAACCCTAGCAGTATTTCCAACCCTCTATTTTTTTAACTTTCTTTACTATACAGAAGCCGGCTCTGTATTCTTTACTCTTTTTGCTTATTTGATGTGTCTTTACGGCAACCATAGGACTTCGGCCTTGCTTGGGTTTTGTGGCTTCATGTTTCGTCAGACCAATATCATCTGGGCTGCCTTCTGTGCAGGACACATCATTGCACAGAAGTGCAGTGAAGCCTGGAAGACTGAACTACAGAAGAAGAAGGAAGAGAGGCTTCCCCCGGCTAAAGGACCGCTCTCGGAACTCAGAAGAGTTCTTCAGTTTCTGCTGATGTACTCCATGTCCCTTAAGAACCTGAGTATGCTTTTCCTTTTGACCTGGCCCTACATGCTTCTGCTGTTGGCATTTTTCGTTTTTGTGGTGGTTAATGGTGGGATTGTCGTGGGTGATCGGAGTAGTCATGAGGCCTGCCTCCATTTTCCTCAGTTGTTCTACTTCTTCTCCTTTACTGCCTTTTTTTCCTTTCCTCACCTACTTTCTCCGACCAAAGTCAAGACTTTTCTTAGCTTAGTTTGGAAACGTAGAGTTCAGTTCTCTGTGATTACTTTAGTCTCGGTATTTTTGGTTTGGAAATTCACTTACGTCCATAAGTATTTACTGGCAGACAATAGGCATTACACGTTTTATGTGTGGAAAAGAGTATTTCAGAGACATGAAATTGTCAAGTATTTATTAGTTCCAGCCTACATGTTTGCTGGTTGGGCTGTAGCTGACTCTTTAAAATCAAAGTCAATTTTCTGGAATTTAATGTTTTTTGTATGCTTGGTTGCTTCTACGGTTCCTCAGAAACTACTAGAATTCCGTTACTTCATTTTACCATACATTATTTATAGGCTCAACATGCCTCTGCCACCCATATCTAGACTTGTTTGTGAACTGGGTTGCTATGCAGTTGTCAATTTTCTAACTTTTTACATCTTTCTGAACAAGACTTTTCAGTGGTCGGATAGTCATGACATCCAAAGGTTTATGTGGTAGTGGCAGGGCTATTTTGAACTCTAAGAGCCTATTTCTACAACAGATGACTGGGTAAAGGAGTGTGGATTTCTTTTAAGTAAATTCAGGGAGACGAAAAGAATTACATTTGAGGCTAGCCTAAAAGCTTAGATAATGCTAATAAATTTGCTTGCAGTTGTCTTGAGAATCTTTTCAGAAGTTTGGGGATTTTCCGTGTATGTAGGGGACTGGGTGAGCTCCGTAGCACCAGAACCTGTCAACCAACTTCCTTTGTAAAGAACAGTGAAGAATGTGAAAACTGTTTACAAATAAATGACCTAGTGGTATTTCTGAGCAAAATTGCCAGATATTGCAGTAAATATAGCTCTGGTCTTAGTAACTTATGAACGAGATTCTGGGATGTCTATCTAGGAATTGGGTATTTTAACTAAGAATATAGAAGTGATGAAGCCATTTGAACTAACTCCTTATTTGAAGGTTTTGCAGGCCGAAGGTAAGCTGTGCTGATTATGACACCTTTTATAGATAATCTTTCTGAAATACTGCTCTGTTAGTTGTCCAGGGCTCCTGCACAAAACTGACCATAAACCTTGTGGCTTCAGAGTTTTTTCTCACATACGAATAAGCAGCACCTAAACTCGAGTGCTGGCAGAGCTCCTAAACTCGAGTGCTGGCAGAGCTCGCTCCTTCAGGAGACAAGAGTTCATTGTTCCTGTTCAGCTCACTCCTTAGAGGGGCCTTACTTTTAGACAGGTCCCTCCAGTCTGTCTGTGTCTGCACAGGACTGTCTCCACCGGCTTCTTGTGCAGTTAATGCCATTGGCTTTAGGGATCCTCTGATTCAGGGTAACGGTACCTGGAGACCCTGGATTATATCTATCACATTTTTAAAGTAAGTTCCCTTTCAGAGGTCCCACATCATTTTGGTGTGTGTGTGTGTGTGTGTGTGTGTGTGTGTGTGTGTGTGTGTGTGTGTGTGTGTAAGTAAGATGACCTTGATGAGAGCTTTTAAGTAAAAGTTAGTTTTTAAAAGAGAGGCCAAAAAACAACAACAACAAAACCCAGATGGCCAAGGTCATGTAATTTACATTTGTCCCTATTATCCAAACAAACCAGAACTCAGAAGGTGAGAGGTCATTGGTTTAGTTTCATTTTATAATTTAGGAAGCACTACTAGGCTCTGGGGTTTGCTTTGTCTGGGTTCCGGTTCTGTGCTGCTGTTTAAAGTTTGTTTATTGATTGTCACCATTGTTACAGACACTGTTGCTTAGTCCTGTGCTGAGAGTGTAAACACGGAAGTGTGACTTGGGCTTACTTAGCCCACTTCCTGAGCTTTACACACACACACACACACACACACACACACACACACACTCACTCCCCAAAGGAACAGAACCTTTTATTTTATTGGATAATGTTTTCTTTGAGTTTTAAATATGTAGTAAACTTTATACAACTTTAAAAACTACTTGGATAAAAGTTACAAGCATAGCCCTGGGTGGTCAGCCCGCACAGACCACTCTGATGCTTCGGAGGTTTGCTCAAGTGTAACAGTGACTGGTGTGTTAGCACATCAGAAAGCTTCATGACACTTTATTATGATAGAAGCTAAGTCCAGGAAGCAAACACTTGCAATTGAATAAAGCAAGTGCTGTCTGATGCTTAGTCCCTGGCTTTTGTGTCTGGGAACACAGAGGGATGGAGTGCTTCATCCCAGTAGTCTGCTGTAAGGAGGGAAGCACTTTGTCCCATGTAATGGAAGGAGGCTGCTTTCAGATATGTTGAGTCCCTTCAGAATTAGGAGACATCGTAGGGGTCTACAGAGAGAGAGAGAGAGAGAGAGAGAGAAAGAGAGAGAGAGAGAGAGAGAGAGAGAGAGAGAGAAAATAAGTACTGGTATTCTACACCACTTCCCATTATGTATTGGAAGTAGGACTTGGCATTTCAGACTGCAGTGCCATGGACTAAAAGGTGCTATTTAGTTGTTACTGTGATCTTAAAAATGGATGCATGTTGATACATTTGAGGTAGGGGTTTGGTTAATGTTGCTTGGGCAGTTGACAAGTTAATGGTCATTTGCTGATAAATTTCTCAGTCTTTTAACTCAGTATGTGAGAGAAAAAGGCTTCACCCGGCGGTTCACTTTTGGTTGTTCAAATTAACAGCCCCATCTCTGAAGTCATTTCACTTGGGAAAAAAATCCTTGCTTTTGCAAATGTAGATTGTATTTCTACTTTAATTTTTAAAAAGAATTATCAAGTAGTTTTCATTAGACTTAATTGATTTATTGATCATAAGAGGCTCAGTGGTTAAAAGCTTGAGCCCCCATTGCAGGGACCCCCGTGTGGTTCCTTGCCCCTAGGGCAGCCTCTAGGGCACTGACTGCAGGCTTCCAGCTCTGCAGCCTCCTGAACTCATCTGCTGTAAACACACTGCCCACCGCCTACTTCAGTTAAAAACTCTAAATGGTCAGTGTAGAAAATGTCAGCTGCTGAAGGGGTGTGGAGTGCGAGTTCTCCATCACTCTTCCAGTGGACATTTTAGAGCCTTTATGAAGAGGCCCAGGCTTGCCTGAGCTGCTCTAGGCTCAGTGGTCAGTTTTAGCAGCTCTGCTTTCTGTGACAATCCACAGGCATAGACTCACTTCCCAGACACATTAGAACGAGTGTGTGCACTGTACCTGCTTATATTTACACTTCCTTGGACAGCCTTCCCACGGCTGCGTCTCACCAAACCTTGTGGACATAGTGTGTTGTACTTTACACATAGTACATAATCTTGTACGAGGAATTTCTGTGCTCATGGACCATCTGTGTTTGTCGTTGTAAAACACCCACTGTAAACAGTGTGATTTACTTACAGGGAATAGCTTAGGATATCCGTGATGTATTTCTGGTGTGAACTTACCTGACTTGACATTGTGCTCATCTCCTTTGTCTGGAGAGGAGAGAAGGGAGTCCCAGCTTTCATTTATAACTCCTAGAGAGTAGACATATATTTTAGGTCAAGTTCAAACTGTATTCAGGTAAAATCATATCTTAGAGCAGTTAGAAAGCCTTTAAATGTTAAGACAAGTGTAATTTTAATGTATACAATATTTTGCATAGATGAACTTAAGATGTAGAAAAGAATGCCCTTGATTTTGGTTCCACATAAAAAAGACAGATTGTTGAAAGACAGGTGCTTGTTCCTGATCTCAGATGAGAATGTTATGTTTGAACTCTTGTTAGTACCTGGGGTGAGTCCTACCGCATTTCAACAGGATTCATGCTGTAGTACATATCTGTATGCTCATAAACATGCTGTTTGATGTATATCGAGTAAATTTGTATTGAATGGAGTTTTCAATATAGAAGGAAGCAGATATTCTAGAAAAGTATCATATAACCAACTTAATCTTAGGAAGCAAATGTGTTTTATACTAAGCCATCCTGACCCATCCTCTGCCTGTTTTCTGAATGTTATTTTCTATAGTAATGAATTTAGTCATGCCCGTTTAGTATGCGCCGTGTGCAATAGGCTTGATTCTAACAATGCCATTTAAATATGAAGTCATTCAGTAATTACAGTAAGTTTGATGACTTGTCTTTTACATTTCAATCAGTTAGAAACATCTTCTGTTTGGTTTTAGCTCTCTGATTTACTTTTCTTTGGGTGCATTTTAGGTATTTGAAGTCAATGGCAAAATGTTGCTGAGAAATATAAACAACTTAGTTAATGATGACATAATTTTAATATATCGAAATGATTCCAGCACTAAATTCCATAATGTTTGGAAGTTATTTCTAAAGTAAATTTGGTGATAATAGGTATCTAATAATCTCTTTTTATTATTTAAAATGAGATATTGATTAGTGGCATTCTCCATACCTTAGACACTGTTAAAGCAAAAGTAGGTAGGGTATATTTTTCTTTCAAAAAAGTAAATATATGGAATTTGCATTCAGAAATTTGATCAGTTCAATTTATTTGAGCCCTGTACTTTCACTGTCTTGCTCAAGATGAATAAGAATGAAAAGAATTACAGTAGTTGTCTTTCTCAATAGTGTTTTGCTGGTTCACACACACACACGCACTCACACTCACACTCACACACATCATAAAGCTGACCTTTTGCTATTTTGTTTCGCTATCAAAGCTGTACTGGTCTGACCTCTCATGTTATTGTGTGAGTTACAGGTTTTTAAAATCCTTAGGAGCCTTTTAGAGGAACATGTATAAAATGATAAACGCTTAGGTTTTATTACAAGATGAGTTGTTGAACAAATTGTTGATGTTTAATTGGAAAAACATAGCTCCCATAACAACAAGTTCTTACGGTTATTTGAAAGCATAATACATTGCTTTAAATGTAGATCAGTGGTCAACAAATAGGTTTTAACTCACAAAAACACCCTTTCTTAATTATGTTGTCTCTTTAGGGGCATAGAGCTCCCCTAAATAAGTTTTGTATTTACTGAAAACATTTCACTGGGAAAGCGTCAGTGGCTTGAGAGAGTAGATATGGGATAGTGTCTTTTCAAGGGTCTCAAAACCTGCCATTTTAAACGTGAGTTTATTGTAGTTCATGTTCTTTATATTCTTCGGTAAGTCAGGTTCAAGAATCTCTTGAAGTATTCTGCCTTTCATATATTTTGTTTCTGAAATAAAGTGGATGTTTAGCTTTCGTTAAGCTGGTTTTTAAATTGTGTCATACACCCAGCCACAGGTGGTGTAAAGTCTCAGCGCACCAGTAATGCAGTGTTTACCTCACATACGTTTGTGTTCCTTTGTCAGGAGAGAAGTGTATTTGGGTTTCCCCTGTAGTGAGGAATAGGAAAGTACTGTGTAATCAAATTTGTACTGAAATGTTTACTAGGTGATGACAGTGGGCTACATTTTAACGTATTCTTGTAATTTAACTTTTTCTACTAGTCTGGATTAAACTTTTTATAGTTTTGTATTGTTTTGAACCACAAAGATTTAGAATTCTCCACCTTCATTAATGATTATTTGTTGTTCAGGAAGGGTCTCATAATCCAGGCTAGCCTGGAATTTACAATGTAGCCAAGAAAGACCTTGAACTCCTGATTCTTTTGCCTCTACCTCTGGACTGCTGGGTTCCCGGCATGCCGCACCATGCCCAGTGTATGCAGTGCTGGGGAGCAAACACAGAACTTAGGGCAGCCGGCAAGCAGTCTGCCAGCTGGGCTGTTTCCTCAGCCCTGCTGCTTCTACTGTGGCCGAAAATGTTCCCTGGGTTCCATGAAGTGAAGGTAAATGTGAAACCAAAAGTCATTTGTTCCATGATTAATTGTGTCTCAGATGACGGAACCTAATGCACCCGGCCATGAAACTGTTTACCTCACAGACTGGGGGATGTTTCTGATAGTGATAATAGGTTTGGAAACAACCTGAACTGTCTACTTCTGTCTCGCTGGTTCTCAGGCCTCTTGTGTTAACTGTACCACATACACGGAGAGACTGAGGAGAGGGTGGGTTTTTGTCTCATATTAGAATAAGCAGAATGAGTATTTGTCTAATGTTACAAAGTAGCTGTGTGAGCTGCCTTTATGAGTGGGCAGCCTGACGAGAATCGGGCTCTTAGCTGCAGCTGAGATGGAGTAGTAGGAAGGACACTGAGTCTACCTTCCTTTTTGTAACATTTTGGAAAACAAATTCCATGGGAAATAGAACTCCACTACTTTTCTAGATCAGACAGTTGAGGCGCATACAGACTGTCTCTTCCAGAGCAGGCAGTCTCTCCCATTGTGTCATCACGGCCTCAGCTTGTTGTGTGAACACAAAATCTACAGCACGGGCTGAAGTTGTCAGCCCGATTAACAAGGAAGTAAAGATCTTTGATATCCAATAGAGATGTAGTTGCCTAAGAATTAATTTCTCAAAAGAACTTTGGAAATAAATGGTTGTTTTAAACTGATCTGTGATTTTTAAATAATCTTTTCTGAAAGAATTTGATGTTTATTTTAAATACGTGAATATATGTTTTAACCGTTTTTTAAGGTTTTACATTTTGTTACATTCAAAACTTAAGATGTTTGACTCTAAAATTGTGATTCATGTCATTTAAACTCTTGAATAAACCTATTTATAAGAATAAAAGCGTTTTAAATAGTTATTCCGTATGTTTATTTTATTGGTAAGGTAATTCATATTTTGTAACATTGTGCTCTCCTAACACGCTCCTAGTCCAGACTGAGGGCTGCTGTTTCCATCCACGCTGCTTCAAGCCATTTTCCTACCCAACTGTAAACTACTGATGTTGAACCAAAAGGAGTGTTAACATTCCAAGCATCTGTAGAAGAGCCCGTCACTTCCCTGGGTATCCATAATTCATAATACTGCCACAGTAACTAGGCAGGCAAGGTCCTGGATGGTCACACTGAGTTTCTGGCTAGGGTTTTCTTTGTTAGTCTAGCTCCATAGAAAAGCTGAAACTTACCAACACCTCTACCTTGGAAAGAATCAAACCTTGGACTTTGGCCATTACGAAGAGATTAATACTGCTGTGTTTTCACTCTTCGTGGGTGTGGACTTTCCCTTCACACCCTGCTAAGAGGTTACCCAAAGACATACAACACACATCTGGGGGCCCCTGTGACTCTATTCTTGGACACCATCTATTTACAGCTATTTTAGCAGTCCTAAATTCTGTCACAAGGTAAGTCGGTCATTTCAGATTTCTCAGGTATCCTCCGACCATGATATATAAATGTGTCCACCCAGTAAAATCTCTTATGTAATTTATTGAGTCTGGCAATTTCGTACATATGTAAAGTACATTCTGATTGGTGTAATCCCCCTCCCACTCTGTTGCCTGGGCAAGGCCTTTATGTGATTTTGAGACCCATCGAGTTTAAAGAGGATGACAGTGTGATCACATGAGCTTGGAGCTGTCAGCCTGGGGATCTGACCAGTGGGTACACAGCTGAAGACAAGACTGCCCTTCCATTGGCAATGGCCAGTAGAGCCATGGGCACCACAGGCGCCTTGAAAGGAAGGTAATGGCAGAGTTGTAGGACTCAGTTCATTTAGGGAATGAACAATTTATTTTTTCCACCTTTATTTATATAGCACTTAGCTACTGAAGATAACACTGAAAACAGATTTGATAAGTCTTTATGACTCTTCTGTTCCAGTCTTTGAGTTCTTTTCACTGCACCTCCTGTATCTGAAATTGTGGACATCTGGATCCTGAAATCCCTAGAATCTGTCAGTAGCAAGTAGTAGAGAAATGAGGGTAAGACTCTTATGATCTTTTCCCTCAATTCTATTTTTTTTTAAATTAATTTTGTTACCCTTATTTTTTTTTTATTTTTCTTGGATATTTTTTGTATTTACATTTCAAATGTTATCTCCTTTCCTCACTCTCCCATACCCCCTTACCCTGCTTCTATGAGCTCCCCCTCCCACCCACCCATTCCCACCTCAACACCCTGGCATTCCCCTACATTGGTGAAATGAGCCTTCATGGGACCAAGGGTTTTTCCTCCTATTAATGTTGGACAATGCCATCCTCTGCTACTTATGTGGCTGGAGCCATGGGTCCCTCCATGTGTACTCATGTATCCTCAATACTTGATAGAGTGCAGTAGATCCTTAGCAGGCAGCCCCAGCTGATGTGAAGTCATGATTCCAGAAGACAGCGCTTCATAGTCCTCCTTGTCTTTTGTCTCTTAGATTCTGTCTGCTCTCCTGTGATAATCTATGAGCCTTAGGGAAAGTCGTAGAAGTAGTTTTGCATTCACCAACATCTATTGCAAATATGTTTCTTTGGTCAGGGTTAAGGGTAGCATGGTTATTAACAAGTAGTTTGACAAAGATAATTTAACTACACAACAGTATTGGTTTGCCTTTGGGATGCCTAAGCCTTCTTCATCCATACACAGGCTTTATTATTAACACCATTAACAAGTTTTACAACGCCATGCATGAATACCTTCTTGTGGATTGGGCTTCACATCTAACCAGTGAGCAGAGCTGGTTACCCCACGACAGTTGTGCTACTGTTGTACCAGTGGATGCATTTTACCTGGAAGGTTGGTATTTTAATTCATAGACTTTACCTCTGGGTGTGATTATAGATACCCTCCACCCCAACAGCCTGTGTAGTTACATTTCAGTACCATGAAAACTAGCCAATAGGAAAGTAGCGTCTAGCACAGTTCCAGCATCACTTCTTAATCACTTGGCAACCAAGTGTGCTGTCTTAACCAATAGGGTCTTATTAACTAGTTCTGGTGGGTTATCAAAAAAGAGTAGCAAGAGTATTTTTGGGGAAATCTGAGGTATTCCTGACCCAACAATTCATAAGAAAGTCTCATGCCTGGTACTGGGGTTTTGTTTAACAATCCTTGACTTTCAGGAGCAATGTTACCCAGATGTATCCCAATGTAGAATATCCCCCTTCCAAATCTTTCTTCTTCGCCTAGATTTCTAATGTACGGCCTCTCATACATTCTTGGTTTGGGTTAATGTCTCTCCCTTGTCTGCCATCTTTCCCATTCCCCTGCCCTCGATCCCTGCTTAAACTGAAGCCTTAAGACTTGAAGCTAGGACCCACATATTGAAGAGAACTCGTCGTGCTTGTCTTTCGGAGTCTGGACCACCTGGCTCAGTGTAATCTTTTCTAGCTTCATCCATTTACTTATGATAGGGAATTTGTTTTCTGCTCCTGTCTCCTCTGTTTTGTGTACTTTTCTACTTGAATAGAAATCCCTTTCCTAACATTCAATGAATTTTCTTCTATGACTTTATTTTTTTTATTTTTTTAATTTAGAGAATACTTTATTAGTTTTTGTAATCAAACCCACGTATATAAGACCTTACATATTTAATACAGTGTGTTACCCCTGTACAAATGGAAAAAACTTAAGTTCAACATTTCTAGACCAATATGGCTGTTAATTTCTGTACAGTGCCAACTCAACACAGTAAACGGGGATACTTTTTTCGAAAGTTGACAGCACAGGTAAAGTTTCAAAAAATTCAAATTATATATCTGTATATATATATATATTTATATTTATATAAAAAGACCAATAATAGCAGTGTGTTATGCATCAACAGCAGCAACGGCTTTTCCAGGTTCTGCAGTCATCTGAACAAAACTGTAGAGACATCCAGCACACTCCATTAAAAAAAAAAAAAGTAAAAAAACAAAACCCGAGAAAACAGCACAGTTCTGTTACTCTTGTGGTACCTGGCACCATCTTTTTTTTAAATTAGCTTCTCAATCATCATCTGGAAAGAAAACATTCTGAGCAACATCATTAAAAACAGCTCTGATAAAGCACGGTCACTACTACGTATCATAAAGCAGGTACAAGCTATTTTACATCCACAGAGGTATGATACAGTACTGTCCTACATCTATAATACTAGAGGATACAATTTAAAAGGCATTATTTGAGACTTGATTCTACTTTTCCAGCAGAGGGCCCAAAGGATGGTGTGACACAGCTTTGTAAAGAAACATACTCTAGACAGGATTTCCTTTCACTAGTGGCACAGTTCTAAGGATTCATTCTCTCCATGAATGTCAGCTAAAACCGTTATTAAAAAAATGAAATATCCCTAGAACAAAACCGTATAACCACCGGATTCACATGAAGATGACCTAGTGGAGACAAGCTTGACCTCACCTTACCAACAAGCTATCAAATCTGTTATGTTTAAACAGTGAGACCTCCAAGGAAGGAGATGCCAAGTAGTGCTTCAAAGCTTCGGACCACAATCAAACACAGCATCCTTTTCAACAGAAGCAGAAGCTCATCTGAATATGCTCATGGATGCTGACATCAACATTTAATCATCTCCTCACTCATCCAGGAAGAGGGGGAGATCAGTTACTACTGTACTTTATTGTGTTCAACCAAATCACCATGTTACAAAAATAGCAAGCTGCCATAATAAAAAATAAGGCTCCTCTATCCAGCACCAGATAGCATCATTTTACTTTCAAGCCTAGAAATTGCACACTTGTATATAAACCAACCGAAGATGAGGATTGAGAGTTCATCTTGGTGGATTTTTCCTTTGATGAATATGAAGTGTCCTTCCTTATCTTTTTTGATGACTTTTAATTGAAAATTGATTTTATTTGATATTAGAATGGCTACTCCAGCTTGCTTCTTCTGACCATTTGCTTGGAAAGTTGTTTTCCAGCCTTTCACTCTGAGGTAGTGTCTGTCTTTGTCTCTGAGGTGTGTTTCCTGTAGGCAGCAGAATGCAGGGTCCTCATTGCGTATCCAGTTTGTTAATCTATGTCTTTTTATTGGGGAGTTGAGGCCATTGATGTTGAGAGATATTAAGGAATAGTGATTATTGCTTCCTGTTATATTCATATTTGGATGTGAGGTTATGTTTGTGTGCTTTCATTCTCTTTGTTTTGTTGCCAAGACGATTAGTTTCTTGCTTCTTCTAGGGTATAGCTTGCCTCCTTATGTTGGGCTTTACCCTTTATTATCCTTTGTAGTGCTGGATTTGTAGAAAGATATTGTGTAAATTTGGTTTTGTCATGGAATATCTTGGTTTCTCCATCAATGTTAATTGAGAGTTTTGCAGGATACAGTAACCTGGGCTGGCATTTGTGTTCTCTTAGGGTCTGTATGACATCTGTCCAGGATCTTCTGGCCTTCATAGTTTCTGGCGAAAAGTCTGGTGTGATTCTGATAGGTCTGCCTTTATATGTTACTTGACCTTTTTCCCTTACTGCTTTTAATATTCTTTCTTTATTTTGTGCGTTTGGTGTTTTGACAATTATGTGACGGGAGGTGTTTCTTTTCTGGTCCAATCCACTTGGAGTTCTGTAGGCTTCTTGTATGCCCATGGGTATCTCTTTTTTTAGGTTAGGGAAGTTTTCTTCTATGATTTTGTTGAAGATATTTACTGGTCCTTTGAGCTGGGAGTCTTCACTCTCTTCCATACCTATTATCCCTAGGTTTGATCTTCTCATTGAGTCCTGGATTTCCTGTATGTTTTGGACCAGTAGCTTTTTCCGCTTTACATTATCTTTGACAGTTGAGTCAATGATTTCTATGGAATCTTCTGCTCCCGAGATTCTCTCTTCCATCTCTTGTATTCTGTTGGTGAAGCTTGTATCTACAGCTCCTTGTCTTTTCTTTTGATTTTCTATGTCCAGGGTTGTTTCCATGTGTTCTTTCTTGATTGCTTCCATTTCCATTTTTAATTCCTTCAACTGTTTGATTGTGTTTTCCTGGAATTCTTTCAGGGATTTTTGCGATTCCTCTCTGTAGGCTTCTACTTGTTCTCTAAGGGAGTTCTTTATGTCTTTCTTGAAGTCCTCCAGCATCATGATCAAATATGAGTTTGAAACTAGATCTTGCTTTTCTGGTGTGTTTGGATATTCCGTGTTTGCTTATTGGGAGAATTGGGCTCCGATGATGCCATGTAGTCTTGGTTTCTGTTGCTTGGGTTCCTGCGCTTGCCTCTCGCCATCAGATTATCTCTAGTGTTACTTTGTTCTGCTATTTCTGACCGTGGCTAGACTGTCCTATAAGCCTGTGTGTCAGGAGTGCTGTAGACCTGTTTTCCTGTTTTCTTTCAGCCAGTTATGGGGACAGAGTGTTCTGCTTTCGGGCGTGTAGTTTTTCCTCTCTACAGGTCTTCAGCTGTTCCTGTGGGCCTGTGTCTTGAGTTCACCAGGCAGGTTTCTTGCAGGGGAAAAGTTGGTCCTACCTGTGGTTCCAAGGCTCAAGTTTGCTCGTGGGGTACTGCCTAAGTCCTCTCCTCGGCGGCAGCAACCGGGAAGATCTGTGCCGCTCTTTCCGGGAGCCTCCGTGCACCAGGGTTCCAGATGACGTTTGGTGTTTTCCTGTGGCGTCTGGATGTGCACAGAGTGCAGTCTCTTCTGGTTTCCCAGGCGTGTCTGCCTCTCTGAAGGTTTAGCTCTCCCTCCCACGGGATTTGGGTGCAGAGAACTGTTTATCCGGTCTGTTTCCTTCAGGTTCCGGCGGTGTCTCAGGCGCAGGGATCCTGCCGCTCCTGGGCCCTCCCCTACGGGAACCCAGAGGCCTTATACAGTTGCCTCTTGGGCCAGGGATGTGGGCAGGGGTGAGCAGTGTTGGTGGTCTCCTCCGCTCTGCAGCCTCAGGAGTGCCCACCTGATCAGGCGGTGAGGTCTCTCTCCATGACTTTATTTTTTAAAGAATGGTTTATTTATTATATATAAGTACACTGTAGCTGTCTTCAGACACACCAGAAGAGGGGATCTGATATCATTACAGATGGCTGTGAGCCACCATGTGGTTGCTGGGATTTGAACTCAGGACCTTTGGAAGAGCAGTTAGTGCTCTTAACCACTAATCCATCTCTCCAGCCTCCTTCTCCAACTTTATTGAATGTATTTTATTTGCCTTTGACCTGGATTTCTTCTCCTCCTATGATTCATTGTTTGGACTTTCACAGTGCCCCGAAGGTCTTGGATGGTCCTTTAATGAGTTTAACATCTTATTTTCTCTGACCAAGTGATTCAATTAGAATCACTTTATTTTCCTTTAAGTTCTGGTATTATATATTTACTTGATTCCTTCTGTTTGTTTGTGAGGCTTTGACCTTATTAGTTTTACCGAATATTTCATTTCAACGTTCATTACGGCTCGAGCCTTCTGTTGAAACAAGGGCCATTACTGTGGGATTAATAACTTCCGGAAGAGGCACGCCGTCTTAGTTTCCCATGTTGTTTGTCTTTGTAAGGATTGTTGGTTGTGCTGTTGGTATCGTTGTCAACCCACCCTTTGTTGATTATGAGTTGGGATCTCTGTGCTGTTTCCCTGGCTTTGCCCGGTGGTGCTTAAAGCTCATTCTTGGGGCTACTCAGTCAGTGCTGACTCACAACTGAGGTACACAGGCGGTCCTGTGTTGACTGGGGAAAGTGGTAGTTTCTGGTCTCTAGCAAAAGCTCAGGACTCTTAGATGGCCAGATAGGTAGAGGTGAAAGCAGCCAGTAAGGTGTGCAAGTGCTGAACACAGGTCCTCAGAGTTTGCCATTAGGGTCACCAGTGAGACTTTGCAAGTATAAATCATATTTATTTAGTTCCAGGTTGCCTTTGTCTAACACTCTGTGGTTTCAAGCATTGCTTCCTCTATATGTGATTAAACTGAGAGAGACTGACTATGAAAAGGTTCCTCTGCAATTACCTGCTTAAGAACCCCGTCTCAATTGTGCCCAGGGAATTCATTGTATAAAGAAGGAAAAATGCCTCCATTAAATTGCCCTGTGGTTCTGTCCTGTGACCATGACCATGACAACCCTTCCAAGGGAAAACATTTAACTATGACTGGATTACAGTTTCAGAGGTTTAGTACACTATCATCATGGCTGGAAACATGGCACTGTGCGGGCAGACACGGTGCTGGAGAAGGGGCTGAGAGTTCTACATCCAGATCAGTAGGCAGCAGGAACTGACTGAAACACATTTCCTTCCTCAAAACCACACCTTCTTCAACAAGTGCACACCTCCTAATACTGCCACTCTTTATGGACATGAGTCTATGGGGGGGCCATTTCTATTCAAGCCACCACACGTCCATTTTCTTGATTGACGATTGATGTGGGAGGCTCAGCCTATTTTAAGTAGAGCCACTCATGGAAGGGTGGGCCTGGGTTGTATAAGAAATCAGGCTGAACAAGCCTCAAGGAACAAGGCAGCACAGAATATTCCTCCATGGCCTCTGCTTCAGTTCTTACCACCAGATCCTTGCCTTGAACATCTATCCTGAATTCCTTTATGCTGAGCGACAATGTAAGATGATATAAACCCTTTCTTCTCCAAGTTGCTTCTGATCGTGGTGTTTACCACAGGAACAGAAAACAGCTAGGACAGTAGCTGAGACGTAATCCGTGGTAGAAAGGGATCTCAGGCAGTAAGTCTTACATAGAACCACTTAGAATTCTTTACTTTGGTCATAGGACTCTATCCTTCTTTGTAATACAGAGAAAGGCACTCAAAGCATGAGTTATAAATATTTCACTACCGTATGAAAATATATGACCCCTCTGATCGTACAAATATGTATCTCACATTGTATGCCCACACAAAAGCGCAGGTGTATCTGGAGATAAAAAAACATATGACGTAAGATGTACTGCTCAGAAAAGAAGAAAGAAAGCATGAAAACTGGACAGACGGGAGGACTGTAAGGACAAAGAGCGTCCTGAAGGACAGCCTGTCTCCAGTGATGACTTCCAGAACCCCCTTCTGCATGATAAAATCTCATGTGGGAGGCATTTTGGGAGCAATGAGTCCACCACATTGCAGAGAGAGGCTGCAATATGGCCGACGGATTGCCTTCTCTCTGCTTCTACTGCTTGTCTGGAAAATGTTCTTGGTCTAGTAAATTCCTCCGTGCAAGTAACTATGGTGGGTGAATTTCAACCGCTATTTGGGAATTTGATTTCCAAGGTGTATTACTCGACAGCTCCCTCCAGGTGGCAGCCTTGGACATCTTTCCTATCAGTTTAACTCTATTCTGTTAGCTTTTCTGTTATCACAGATGTTAATGTAAATTTTTTTTCATTACAAGCTGAACCAGCTATTATAGCTGCAATGCATTCTCCATAATTAAGAATATACTGAGTGATTTAGAATTCCTGGAGTTTATATGTGGTCCTTTCATAGAATTCTATTGTTGTTGTTGGTGGTGTTATTTTTGACTCATTGACTGAAAAGTCAAATACTTGTTGCAGACAGCAGTATAGAACATCGAATCATGGTGTTTCTGTCATCAAGTAGAAGAGAAAAACAACCTCAGCTCTTAGCCTTGAACTTTGATTTAGAAAGTTAGATTTCAACTGTTAACAGAATCGACCATTTTTCTCTTGAGGCATTTTAAGTGCTTATTACATTGGCTTTCTTAGAAAAGAGTTTTCTAATATATATAAATATTTTTTCTAAGATATATACATATCCCCAACCAACATATATTACATGTTAATATGTAATATATTACACATATCACACACATACACATATATGTGTATATATCATGTTTAACATGTATCTTTCATACTCCTGAAGTACCAGGAAACTGTTAGGCTTTTCAAATTCTGTCTTTGATCTTCTAATAATGTCCTTTGTGCCTAAGTTGGGTTGTTTTTTCTGTTATTCAAAACTAGCAGCTTTCTCTGGGAACGTGGGACCAAGTTGCACTCTTGTGTCAAATAGTACTCCGACAGTCTACTTCTATTGAAATGATAAATTTCTTTTTAACATGCTTTTACAAATGATTTCAGAATTCTGAATCAGACAGGGGTGGTAAACAAAAGCCATGTGATTTTCTATAGTCACATGCTCCCCCTTTCTCCTGTGGTTCCGCCCCTTCTGCCATGGCTTCCGTTATTCCATTCTATCCCACCTTTCTTTCTTCTCCTGTGTCAGTGGATACTCAGCCCTGACCCGAGGAGCTGCAAGTCCCGAATGAGCACGGAGTTTGTCTACTCGCTTTGTTCAGTTTGTCCAACCCCAAAAGACCACCAAGGAGCTGATTCTGATGCAATCGCATTAGGATCTCTTTTATTGCAAGCTCGAGTTGGGGGCTCCCTGCCAACCCTAACACAGCAGAACGGGAAGGTGGAGCCCAAACCCAGTTTCAGGCAAGCATTTAAGAGGGTTTCTAGCCTGGCACACATTTGACTGGGAGGCCATTATGCCTTTATCATAATTGGCTGGTGCTGGGAGCCAAACCATAAACTTAACTTCTGCTTTTCTCCTGATTGGTGGTTGTTAGGAAGTGATGTGTCAGGGGTAGGCTTCTAGATTCCTGTAGATTGGTTGGGGAGTAACCTGGAAACTGGCTCTAGATACTGGCTTGTTAGGGGGTAACCTGGAAACCGGCGCTAGATAATGGCTTGTTAGGCAGTAACCTGGAAACCGGTGCTAGATACTGGCTTGTTAGGCGGTAACCTGGAAACTGGCGCTAGATACTGGCTTGTTAGGGGGTAACCTGGTAACCGGTGCTAGATACTGGCTTGTTAGGGGGTAACCTGGAAACTGGCGCCAGGTGCTGGTTTGTTAGTTAACTCGAGGATAGAATCTGAACCCAAAAGATCTGGCCTCTCAGTTCCACATTCCAAGAAAAATCTAGTTTTAAACAATGGAAAAGTAACTCTAGCTGAAGCCGAAGGAAGTAGGAAAGCCATCGGAAGCTCAAAAGCTCACTTTTAATAACCTAACACCTTCCGGGCACCTCATGTCTAGAACTGGCTCTCGATGGGGTTTCCCTGCTTTGGTCACTTGTTTGATTTTCTTTGCCAGGTTGAGTCTCTCGCTGTAGCAGCTGTGACCAGCAGAGGACCTGCATTTATACCGAGTCTCCTTAGCTGTCATTGAAGAATAGGATTGAGGTTTATCCACATCCTGTCTTTGCTTATGCTGAATCTTGGGTCCAGGAAGCTCTTGTCAATAAGTATAAATGACCAGTGTCTGCTGCATGCGAGGTCCTGCTCAGTGGAGTCTCATTGTTAACTTAATTCTCAGAGGAACTATGAGAGACAAGCGTATAAAGAAGATATCATTCCAGGGCATCTGTCTATCTATCCGTTTACAGTTAAAGAACTGGGAAATAAAAACTAAGAAGCTGTTCCAACTGCTAAGTAACAGAGCCATGTTTAATACAAGGGAATTCTCCCCCTATCCCCGTCCCCCGGGCACGATGCTCAGAGAACATGCAGATTCTAGCGTTTGGCGCACATAGCAATGAGTAGCCCCAGTTTTTTTCCATAACTCTCTCCCAGGAAAAGGTAACCAATGGGGCAAGACAACACTTTTTTTTTTTTTTTTTAGGATACCAGAGTTAGCATGCTTTTATAGTAAGTCAAAACAAAGGCAATAAGTCATTCTCAGATTTAATTTTGTCCCTCTGGTCAACTTTGTGTTTTCTTTTTTTTTTTTTTTTTTTATTAACTTGAGTATTTCTTATATACATTTCAAGTGTTATTCCCTTTCCCAGTTTCCGGGCAAACATCCCCCTCCCCCCTCCCCTTCCTTATGGGTGTTCCCCTCCCAACCCTCCCCCCATTGCCGCCCTCCCCCCATAGTCTAGTTCACTGGGGGTTCAGTCTTAGCAGGACCCAGGGCTTCCCCTTCCACTGGTGCTCTTACTAGGATATTCATTGCTACCTATGGGGTCAGAGTCCAGGGTCAGTCCATGTATAGTCTTTAGGTAGTGGTTTAGTCCCTGGAAGCTCTGGTTGCTTGACATTGTTGTACTTTTGGGGTCTCGAGCCCCTTCAAGCTCTTCCAGTTCTTTCTCTGATTCCTTCAACGGGGGACCTATTCTCAGTTCAGTGGTTTGCTGCTGGCATTCGCCTCTGTATTTGCTGTATTCTGGCTGTGTCTCTCAGGAGCGATCTACATCCGGCTCCTGTCGGTCTGCACTTCTTTGCTTCATCCATCTTGTCTAATTGGGTGGCTGTATATGTATGGGCCACATGTGGGGCAGGCTCTGAATGGGTGTTCCTTCAGTCTCTGTTTTAATCTTTGCCTCTCCCTTCCCTGCCAAGGGTATTCTTTTTCCTCATTTAAAGAAGGAGTGAAGCATTCACATTTTGATCATCCGTCTTGAGTTTCGTTTGTCCTAGGGATCTAGGGTAATTCAAGCATTTGGGCTAATAGCCACTTATCAGTGAGTGCATACCATGTATGTCTTTCTGTGATTGGGTTAGCTCACTCAGGATGATATTTTCCAGTTCCAACCATTTGCCTACGAATTTCATAAACTCGTTGTTTTTGATAGCTGAGTAATATTCCATTGTGTAGATGTACCACATTTTCTGTATCCATTCCTCTGTTGAAGGGCATCTGGGTTCTTTCCAGTTTCTGGCTATTATGAATAAGGCTTCGATGAACATAGTGGAGCACGTGTCTCTTTTATATGTTGAGGCATCTTTTGGGTATATGCCCAAGAGAGGTATAGCTGGATCCTCAGGCAGTTCAATGTCCAATTTTCTGAGGAACCTCCAGACTGATTTCCAGAATGGTTTTACCAGTCTGCAATCCCACCAACAATGGAGGAGTGTTCCTCTTTCTCCACATCCTCGCCAGCATCTGCTGTCACCTGAGTTTTTGATCTTAGCCATTCTCACTGGTGTGAGGTGAAATCTCAGGGTTGTTTTGATTTGCATTTCCCTTATGACTAAAGATGTTGAACATTTCTTTAGGTGTTTCTCAGCCATTCGGCATTCCTCAGCTGTGAATTCTTTGTTTAGCTCTGAACCCCATTTTTTAATAGGGTTATTTGTCTCCCTGCGGTCTAACTTCTTGAGTTCTTTGTATATTTTGGATATAAGGCCTCTATCTGTTGTAGGATTGGTAAGACAACACTTTTATAAGCAATAACTCTGGGGAAAAAAAATCATGAATAGGAGTGACATTTGCAGCTTTGGTGACTTTTTTTTTTTTGGCGGTGTTTGACTAAGGAATAACTTTAAAAGCTATTTATTTGTAGTGTGTGTGTGTGTGTGAGCATGTGTGTGTCACATGTGTGAACATGTCCACAGAGATATCCTTTCCTCTGAGGCTGTCGTGACAGGTAGTTGCGAGGTACCCAACATGGGTGGAGAGCCAGACTCTGGTCCTCTGCAAGAGCAGCGAATGCTCTCGACTGCTAAGCCATCTCTCCAACCTGTGCCTTCAGCAGTTGGGAAACAATTAGCTTCAGGATTGCCTGGCTATCAGGAGACTGAAAGGACCACATATAACATTGGGAGGAAGCAAACTGATTATGTGAAGAAAGGCCTTTCAATTCTTATATTTGGGATTAGAGATGGTCTCTTTAAGACCCCAAAATGGTTGCCAGTGCCTGTGTCAGGTGGTAACTTCGTTTCCAGGTAGTCATAACGTTTTCTAGACACTGCAGGCACCCGCAGAGGTCACATACTCATAAACATGTTTTAAACAATGTACATTGAGTCCTTATGCCTCGTGTGAGGTTTGCATTGTGTCTTGTTCTTTATACGGGTAGTGGTTACCAAGTCCACACAAATTTTCTCTTACTTAATTTTAAAACGAAATTTGAAAAAAGAAATACCAAGAAAAATTTGTACAAGTAGTCATGATTTGGATGTAAGGAAGTGGTGTGGTAACTGGCGGACTGCTGCTCCAGACGGCAGAAAACTTCTTTGAATGGCAGAGCAACAAGACTGAAGTATTTTGAAGTGTTGTGTGTCAGGCAGGGCAAGCTAAATTTCTGGTAATGATGTTTGTTGATTTGTCATCTCCTTTCTGCCTTTAATTCTTAAACTGATGTTGCATTTCTTTATGTGAACTCCACAGAACATCTAAACACCCTGCCCGTCCCCTTCTTTTCCTGAAATCTTTAGAGACTAGTGAAGAGACTAGAAGGAGGTTATCATGAGTTCACGACTGCCTCGTTTACCTCTTGGGTTATTTTATCAAGTCCGAGGTAACAATTTTCTTTTCTGACCACAGTTGGTAACCAAATATAAAACCTGCCAGTGCTCTCATGATCCCAACCATAAGCAAAGGATGAGGCAAGTGGGGACCACACTAGAGTGAATGTCCATCTAGGGACAGTTCTTACCTGTAACCTCAGGAGCATCATCGCTGAATTTTATATGAAGACGCTGCTTGGGAATGCCAGATGGAGCCATGGTCAGAAGGGGATTTTGCTAACTAAACCAGCAACACATAAAATACAATGGTTAATTTTAACTAGCAGTTTTGATTGGATTTAGGAGTGACATGGGGATTAAGAAAGTACACTTCCGGGTCTGTGAGGGGAATTTTTAGAGGTGATTACCAGAGGTGAAAAGGCCTGTACTTAATGTGGCCAGTACCATAAATAGAATGGGGCCCTATGGGGAGTGGAAAATAGGTCAGGAAAAAGACCATTAATGCCTCCCTCCCTCCCTCCCTCCCTCCCTCCCTCCCTCCCTCCCTCCCTCCCTCCCTTTCTCCCCCTCCTAGCCCCCCACACTCACACTCACACACAGACTCTCTCTCTCTCTCTCTCTCTCTCTCTCTCTCTCTCTCTCTCTCTCTCTCTCTCTCTCTAGCTGTGGTCAAGGTTCCCACCATGGTATTCTGCCTTGTCTCAGTCCAGATGGACTCAACCAATCGTGGATTCAAACCTCAGGAACCCATGAACTAGAACAGAGCTTTCTTCCTTGAAGTCAATTTTTATTTCCTACAGGTAATTTGCACAGTAACAAAAATGACTAAATTATACTAATATTGAAGGGTTGGGAATTAAGGGATGAATCTAGAGATGATTCCTGTACAGAAAAATGCTCTGACTTCTCACATGGTTTGCAGATCCCTTGATAGCCAGGAAATCTATTCATTCAATAGATTTCTATTTGGAGAATGGATATACAGCCATGAACTGAAGGGGGGAGGGGATAAATCCCCAGGTTCAGACAGTAACAGTCTCGTAAAGAGGCAGAAAGTAATTGAGGAAACAAGGTTTCTTCAGAGGGTAGGAAGTGCAATGAAGAAAAAATATTTAAGTTATGTTCTCTTTTGAAAAAGATCTGGGTTTAGAAGGGACACTGGAAGAGAGGAAAGGGAGTCTCTTCAGAGTGTGGAACCTTGAATAATAAGAATGGAACTCACTTATTAGAGTAAGCAGGAGGACAGTATTCCAAAAGACAAGAGCTCCAAATACAAGGCTGACGTTGGGAACACAGCATCTCCTGCAATTCTCACTAAGTTTTACAAAAACACTTATAAAAACAACCCATTTTAACAGATAACAAAACTGAAAACCATAGTAGGTCATTTCCTTAGCTGTAAGGTGCCCATCATCTTCACAAAGTATTCTGCTGTGCTATGGGATCCAGAGCTCAAATTCAATGTATCAGTAAAGAATTACAAAGGGAGAGAGAGATGCCCATCTCAACCGTAGGGGATCTCCCGAATGGTGCTGCTTATTGATTTTCTTTCTCTAAGATATAGACAGAGTTTCCATTGTTTATTGATTCACTGTGTATATATTCTGTGTGTCTACTGCATAATTTTACAATTTATGCTCAAGGATAGAAATGCAGAATTTGATGGTATTGATCTATTTTCTTTCAAGGAATTGATAGTGGGTTTCCTAATAGGTTGTTTATTGATTCTAACCATATAGTATAGTCTTATAAACAATTACCCGGAAAAATCTTATTCATGTGAAAACCTTGTGGCTGGCAAGTAATTGCCTTCAGAGTTTATTATCTCATCAGTACACAAAGCCCACTCTTTTTTCCTCTTTTGACTAAGAAGGGAAAAGCATCGTTAACATCCTAACATCTTCTATTGATTTCCACAATCAAGCAGAATTTGACATGGTACTGGTTTATGATGCTCTGGGTTATTTTATTATTGTCTCTAACCTTTGATCTTAGATCATTATTGTGTAGATCTACTATTGCCAATTGTTTTCTTTTGTGGTGTTTCTGACTTATATTCTTACCAATTAGCCTTGTCATACAACAATAATGAACTAAAAAAAAAGATGCATATCTACCCACATTCAATAAATATGTGAGTGATCTTGTAAAGAAAAACCTTCGTTGACTTAAGCAGAGGCTGTACTTAGGGTTAGTCATGGAAACTCTTGTGTCTGGAGTCGATGGTATCAAAAAGAATCTGCAAATACCATATTTTGCTGACTTGAAAGGTAACTGTTGCCATGTTTGCTTTGTTAAGGATTTCAAAGTCTTTAGAACATTGCGCTGCATTTTAACCTCTTCTGTGTTTTTGCTATGAAGCGAAGGGGATTGGGTAATGCAGGATTTGCAGTTTTATTATAGAAAGAGTTAGGCTGAGAACTGGTTTAAGATGTGAGGGTTTGCATGTGCTTGGCCCAGGGAGTGGCACTATTAGAAGGTGTGGCCTTGTTGGAGGAAGTGTGTCACTGTGGGGTGGGCTTGGAGACCCTCCTCCTAGCTGCCTGAGGATGTCAGTCTGTTCCTGGCTTCCTTCAGGTGAAGATGTAGAACGCAGCTCCTCCTGCACCATGCCTGCCTGGATACTGCCATGCTCCTGCCTTGATGCTAATGGACTGAACCTGTGAACCTGTAAGCCAGCCCCAATGAAATGCTGTTCTTTATGAAACCTGCATTAGTCACGGTGTCTGTTCACAGCAATAAAACCCTAACTAAGACAGAAGGTATTGGTGGCATGGAAGGACAAAGATGGCTGTGATTTTGAGTGAGGCTAAGGGGCAAATACCAGGAACGAGGAAGTTAAAGGGGAAAGCAGTAATATTGATGCAAAAAACCCTGGATGGTGTAATGGAATACACCAGAAACTGCAATATAGATCAAGGTATGGGAACTTGATCTTAATCACTGTGTCTCCAGGGCTCGCATGCTCCACAGGGACAGAAGGGGGCTCGGTGTTGCCTGTATCAGTCCAGGGTAGACGGAAGTTAGACTTACATAACTTCTGCCTTCTCCCCATGCTTACTATTTAATTTTAAAATCTTGGCTACTTGTCTCTTTCTCTCATTTTTAATTAAAAATAAAGAAGAGACCAAAGCAAAGCAGACAAGTTTCTCCAGAAATTTAATAGAATTCAAGAAGTTTTTTTTAGAGTACTTTTATGATATGGCTTTTGGGAAATATTAAGGACACCAGATGCTCCAGAATGTTCCAAGACTATGAAATGAGATTATTGTTCAGGGTCAGGACTGCGGCACCACACCACAATTTACTTTAAAATTAAAATTGCTATGTGGGATTTAATTTCCTCCTCGGAAGAGCAATAACCTTTCGAATGAATCAGACCCAGCTATTTATGCTTATTGCAAATAAGACCGCGTCTCCAACCCTACGAAGCGCTCATATAGCAAAGCCGTATTTGAAAAAGCAAGCAAAACGACATACACATGCGTGCACACACGCACCCACATTCACAGAACCCCAAACCACACAACTGTTTTGCTATATGGAAAGAAACATGGATGGATGTGGATGACAGTGGAGTAGCAAGGCTGTGCAGGAGACCTGCTGGGTGGAGGAGCAAATGTTTTATTGCCTATACAATGAATGAATGAATGAATGAATGAATGAATGCATTGTAAAAGTCACCAGTATCCAACTTCACTGCCTCTTAACCCACTGTCTATTCCTACCATATGCCAGCTTCCCAAGATCCCTTTTAGAAGCCTGCTGGAGTGGTAGCCGAGAAGCTCTTAGGGCCCGGAGTGACAGTTTTGAACATTCATAAATGCTACCTGATGGTGTTACCTTTTTCCTTGAAGAGTAAAGGCCTTAGAGTCTACGAAACTGCGAATTCCTCAAAGGAGGAGCCTGTGCGGGAGGCTGGGGCTCCTAGATCCTTTCAGATGCTAACAGAAGTAAAATCTGTTATGGGATTATCCCACAAGAAGGTGGTGTAAGATTCTGATGTTTCGAGTGCTCCCGTTTCAGTTTCATCGAAGCAGATGAAGCAGCCGGACATCCAGGCCATAGCTAGCAAGCAGCACAACTCTTCATAGTTTGAGTGTGAAGCCCCTGGGCTTTTCAAGGGACGGCCCAAAGCAGCATGTCTACTGGGTACCCCTACACCCTCCTACTGTCAGTTACAGTGGTGAGTTGTTAGCTATGGCATCTCACAGACCGATGCCACGCCCTTGTGTCAAGTCTTAGATTTTTCTGAACGTTTTCACTTCTTTTATCTTATGGATTCATGAGAGCTTGAGGGATGGCGGAGACTGCAGATGTCATGGCTCCCGCGTAACAGCTAAGCTGAAATCATTACCAACTTCCCTGCCTCAGAATCCAGTGTCCAATTCAAATACACAACACCCTAGGAGCCTACGTCATTGACTTGTGTTACACTGGGTCAGGTTATATTGGTTTCATGCTTTGTGAAATAAGGGTGACTTTAATTGAAATTTAGCGTTCATATTTGTGACATGAAAGCTTATATAAAGTATAATGATTTCTTATTTTGGTTGATATAGTCAAAGCATGCCACGATGTAAAATATTTTTGTTTGCCTGTCTTTACTTTTGTGTCTTTACGTTTGTGCCCAATAGATTCACCTTCCTATCCCTCGTACCGCACACTGAAAATTAAATACAAACAGAAAAACTAGAGATCTCAACTGAGACCTTATGAGATTTATGACAAGTTGGAGTCTGAAGATGTTTTTCCTCGCATATACTCTTTCCCAACGAGGTAACTAATAAAGGCCCTGCCAAACGTCTGACAATAAAATGTTTCAAACCATGTCAAGTTTTTTATTTTATTATGGAAAAAACCCTCACATTTATAGCTGAATTCAATTTTACTGAAAGACTTACATCTAGGTCTTTAAGTTCCAAAACTGTGAGGTCAAGACGTTCTTACAATTCAACAAGCTTCTGCCTAGTCCCAGAGACATGCACACAAGCGACATTGCAGAGTGGCAATGCCACTTTGTCAAGGGAGCCTTCCGCAGTGGTTCTCGCTCCGTGCTGCCTCCTTTCCCTGCACATTCATAGGCTCTGTGTGTAACACTATTCTGCTGGGTACCAGGGCACCTAATGGTGCCTTCTCTGGCTGGTCAAGGAATGGCAACGTCCTACTGGAACATTCAAGAACCCCCTCTTAATTGATAAAAGAGGCACCATTTCCTTGTTTTACTGATAATCTCTTCCATGTTGCTGGCATTGGGACGGTTTTCTATCATAGGTCTCACTTGTGGAAACTATAGAACATATAGGGAACAGAGGTTCTCCCCAGCTCCTTTGAACTTGTTCCTAATGGATCTATGTTCTATTTTTTTAATTGGGAGATTCGCAGACTAAGGAAATGTATTCAAGACAGTCCCCATACTAAATCAAAACTTAGTAAATTGGAAGAGAAAGTCCAAAATATACGGGAAAGAAAATGAAGATGTCCTCCCCGTTCCTGCCTTGGCAGAATTAATATTTGTAAAAATGGCTATATTTTTTAAAAGTCACCTACAGGATCAATGTGTTCACCGCCAGCATTCTAGTGATGTTCTGCAAAGAACTAAAAATGATGAGAATTCATGTGGAATCATAGATCACAATTAGCCAAAGTCATCCTTAGTAAAAAACAAACAAAAACCTGATCTTAAATAATAATACAAAGGAAAAGACAACATGGTATTGGCACCCATCTGCCAAAGAACAGAAGATATGATTAGAAACAAATCCACATATCAATAGTATCATGTGTTATTACACATAATATTGTAATTATGACATTTTCATGCATGTGTGTAATTTACTTTGGTCATGCCTACCTCCACACATTTGCCCAATGGTCCTTTTCTTTCCAGCCAGCCTCAGTTCCACTGTCATACCCTTTTGTGTGTCTTTTTTGGTGTCCCAATGCTGTGAAGTGACACCAGGACCCCAGGAACTCATATAAAGGAAAGCACTTAGTTGGGCCTTGCTTACAGCTCAGAGTCCATTATCAGCATAGCTGGAAGCCTAGCTAGCAGCAGAGTGGGAAATATGGCGGGAGGCGTGGCGGTATGCAGTCAGACACAGGTCCGAGAGGTCTACATTCATATCTGCAGGCAGCAGGGAGAGAGAGATCACCTGGGCTTGGGTAGGGCTTCTGAACCCACAAAGTCCATCCCCAGTGACACACTTCCTTCAATATGGCTACACCTATCTAAACAAAGCCACACCTCTAATCGCTCTTAAGTAGTGCCACTCCCTGATGACTAAACCTTTTGCTTCAAGTTCCTACAATAAGCGACCCACTAAATTTAATTAAAGTTGTTTGCAAAAGCATGGGTGAAGGGTATCTAAAGAGCATAGTCTACACCACTGAGGAAAATGTCTTTCTGCCTGTCAGCAACTGTTAAGTGCATTTACATTCTCAGGGCTAAATAGGGATCCCTGATCCCCCTTTCCCCTCCAGGATGGAATGTTGGTGAGTCCAAGTCCTCTATGGGTCTGATGCTGATAACCACAGTCGCTGAGAGCTCAAACACACACGGCTGTGTCGTGCCCAGAAATTAAATGTTCTACCACCTGTCGGCTTCCCCCAACTCTCATGCTCTTTCTACGGCCTCTCCTGCGATGTCCTCTGAGCCCCGAGGGAGATAGATACGTTCCACATAGGGTTCCGCTTTCAACACTCAGTTAACGGCAGCTCTTTGAGCAGTTCTGAGTTTGCGAAGTAACCACTACCCACTGTTCACCAGCTCTCTCTCTGTACCAGGCTGACAGCGGTGTTGATCTGTGGACATAAATGCAAACGTTTAGAAGGTGACTTTACAGGCACACTCTGTCCAGTTAGCAGAGTGGATGCAGTAGTTTCCCCACTGGGGTCTAGGAACTGCCTGGCCATGCGATTTTGAGCATATCTTCTGTTCTCCATGTGAAGGCCTCAAATCTGGGCAGAAAGCAGCCAGTTACCCCAATATCAGATTTTCTACTATTGGGTAAAGACGTGCTCTACTGAACAGGTCTTGTCTGGCCCTCAGTAATGTGAAATGCGGGATCCACAGCCTAGTAAGAGCGTTTGATAGCTGCTCCCTAGCAGGCTGCACAATAATTTCTGGCTCTGGAACACAAGCCATTGGTAGCCATTGGTGTTAAAAAACTGAACACCATCCTACGCTAACACCGGCACCGTCAGGCCACATGGCATCTGTGGGGTATTTTCATCTCAGTCAGCCAGGATGCAAATATTTGTCAAAAGTGTCAAAGCATACACTGGGGTTGGGAGGGTATTCACCTAATTATATTGGCAAAATTAGTTACCCTGTAGAAGAATGAAGATTAAAAACCCATATCCCTGTCTCATCAATTCAAAGCGGACCAAAGGCCTTAATTTCAAACCTGAAGCATTGAAACTGGTAGAAGATAACATGAGGGAGCGACTTCGGGATGCAAGTGTGTGAGAGAACTTGTCTTTGGGATGCAGGTGAGCACCAGAACTTTCTAGACAACTGAGGTAGCTCAAGAAGGAGCACACTGAACTATGTGAAACTGAAAGGTTTACGCACAGCAAAGGAAAATGCAGGAGAGGAAACAGACAGCCTACACATGGAGAAAACGCTTGCCAGGAATCCTCCAGACAGAGGATTAATATCTAGAGAATATATTTTTAAACCACAAAAAAATTAATATCCCCCAGCTAGTCCATCAAAGAATGAAATGAATAGGTAGTTCTTACAAGAAGAAATACAAATGATTGATAAATACATTAAAAGATGGTCTCCAGCCTTGTCCACCGGTGAAATGCCAACCAAAATGAAATGAGTGCACCCCGCCTTAACCAGGATGGCTATGAAGAAAAGATAAGAGCAACCATGGAAAAAGAAGTGGGGATAGAGGATCCCTCATGCATAGCCCAGGGAGGTTTATTAGCCACCATGGAAATCTGTGTAGCATTTTCTCAGAAAATGAACATTGTAACTACTATGTGACCACTGTCTGGGCCTGCAGCCAGAGGGTGCTGAGTCCCACCACAGAGACTGTGTTGTTCACAAGAAATCTCAATCAGCCTCCATATACATACGGATAATGGAAATGCGCTACATTTCTCTCTCTCTCTCTCACACACACACACACACACACACACACACACACACACACACACACACACACACACACACACACACACACACAAAACGGGGTTTTATTTAGCCACATACGAAATTCTGAATCATCAGTGAAATGGATGGAACTGAAAAATGCGAGTGGGGAAACTCAGTCTCAGAAGGACGAACACCACACGTTCTTTCAAACATTTTGTTTTAGCTTCTTATACTTCGTATGCATAACTTTGTGGACATGAGAAAGGTGTGCGCCAGGAAATAAGAAATAGGTTCACGACGGGTGGTGGTGGGGATTACTTTCAGCAGAAAACATTTTATTTAGCAAATGTTATCTACCGACATTTAGGTGAGCATTTCCAAAGAGTGAACGTAAAGTTGTAATAATGCACTCTGGCCACTAGGTGGCAGTACATATCAAGGTTCTGCTCTCTCCACGGTCAGAGCCGGGCACTCTACCCTCAGTAATTCCCAGCTATCCCAGCGTTTTAGCTGTCACCTACCTAGTGAAAGCCCGCGGAAGCGTTCCACTTACTAGTCTCTTAAACACAGTGCCTCACATTCAAACCATGTCCAGAAGGGAAAGAATATTTGTTCCTAAGAAAACACCTCTACAATGATGCTATTCACTTAATAATGCCTCCCGGCGAAGGAGGGTGGCAGCAGCGGTGCGGATATGACCATATAGCCATATTTGTATGACAAGTCATTTCACACCATGATTTATGTGTGAAAACGCCACAGTGAAACCCATTTTTGTGTGCTAGCTAAATTAAAAAAATAACGGCATGTTAATTTCTGCCAGCAGTCTACATGAAACATACATTTATATCTTTTCTCGTCCTGGTTTAAGTGTTAGAAATATTTGGAGAGGATTGTATATGTGAAACACATGGAGTTCCCGTTCAAACGGATGAGGAGAGTCCGGTGCTCTTTATGTCATGACTAAAGAGCTGGCTTTCACTCGTATCTTCTAACTGTATTCTACGTATTATAAAAAGGTAAAATGCATGCGTTTGACTGAACAGGTTTTCTTCACCAAGTAAAAAGAGTAAGATAGTGAAATGGTGATCCAGACAGTGAGGCCTGGATCCAGGATAGTTGTGAAATTTCCTAAAAGAGCATACATGCATGACTAAGAGGGAGAAGCAGGAGTCAACCTACTGATCAATTAAAGGGAATGCAAATTCAGCTCACGGAGACAAGCCACTTCAATTAACAGAACATGGAGTCACCTGTGCGCTTGCATGCTGCCAAAAGGCCAGTTGCCTCGGAAAACTGATTTCCATTAACTCCTAAGTGGTGGACCCAGCCCAAGGTAATGTGTGGTAGGAGTTAGTGTCTGTTTGGCAAAGGGTCCAAGCACCAAGCTTCATAGCAGCATTCTCGACGTTTCTACAGTGAACTGGAACCAATCCGTATAGCCTCATGGGGGTAAGAAATAAATAAATTATAGTGCAGCTACCCAGTGTAATATTAAATAGTATTGAGGACAATGTGGGCTCAGGGAACATTGTAGAAGTGGGGCAAGAGGTTGTAAGAGTTAGAGGATCAGGGAATCTGCTGAGAGATTCAGTGTCCTAGAAATGACAGGAAGATTTACCTATGAGATTATAGCCGTGATCAAACAAGAATGAGACCGAACAAGGAAACACCTACGGAAGAGCTAACATAGAAGGAGAGAATCTCACGGGATTCCACCCCTTGAGAAAGAACCACAGGCAACTAAAGAATGCTGAGAGCAGGAGAATTAGTTCTCATCGAGGATGGACCCTTAATTCAGTACCCGATACCAAGCAGATAGCCCGGAAATCGCATATGTATCTGGTACTAACAGAATCCTTCTCTTTTTCAACCAATGCCCTCCCTGTAAGTGGAGCTATCGTTCAAGGCTAACCTGCGACTGATGAGCAGTTAATTGTCTTTTGCAGACTTGGGTCGGTCTTGGTAGCCTCACCAGACGGCTGCTGCAAAGGAGATCCTTCAGCCACGATGAGAAACTTTTAGAATAGGTAACTCTGGAGCTGGAACTTTTCCTGAGGTAGAAAGTAGAAGGCCCTTGACGTTTGGTTGGGTTCATTTTCAGTAACTCTGTGCTCACGCGCTTTCCCCTGAAGTCTAGAGCGGCTGCTACCTTTTTACCATTTGCCACTATTAGCCTGTGATCAGCATCATGAAGCAGTTTGATAGCTTGTAAGAGTCATGGGTGTCAGAGTTAGGGGACATTGAGTATAGGGTCAGAAAGTCCCTTTTGGTGTCTTTGCTTTCGCTACACGAGTAGTTTAAATTGAGTTGGCTAAAACATATTTAGATTGTGGTGTCTACCCATCTACATTTTTGTTACTGAGGCAAAATACTGGACAGAAAATTTAAGAAGAATAAAGACTTAATTTAGCTCATGGTTTTAGGTTTCACCCCATAATCACTTGCTCTACCACATCTAAGCCATAAGGAAGCAGAGCTCCGTGGCATGTGGAGAGCCAAGTATCTTACCTCACGGTGGGTAGGAAGCAACAAGATAGAGACAGGAAGGGTTGAAGCAGGCTCTATGCAAACCCTAAGGACTTTTCCCTCCTGGTTACCAAGTTAGGTACCATATTCTAAAGTCTCCAGCATTTCCCAAATCAGGGCTGATAGCCGGGGACAAAGCTGTCAATGCCCGAGTGTATGAAGGTCATTTCACATTCAACTCATACCGTTACACGAAGAGGTTTAAAGAATCATAGTCTTAGGCAATGTTTCTCTTGGAAGCTCTATTGTAATTTTTACAAAGATTATAAAATGTAATAAATGCCATACTTATGAAATACCTTGCCTAAGTTTTTTTTTAATTCATTCGTTTTGAGACAGAGTTTCTCTGTATAGCCCTGGATGTCATGAAAATCTCTCTATAGACCAGGCTGGTCTCGAACTTAGAGATCTGCCTGCCTCTGCGCCCACATGCTGGGATTAAAGGTGTGCACCACCACAGCCCGGTTGTAGTGTTGTTGTTGTTGTTGTTTTAAATATTTCAGAAGCAAGTTTTCTGAAAATGACAAGATAGTGCTGAGAAACAGGTAGTGTCTGTCATGCAAAACCCAGTAAAAGGAAGCACCACTTATAAAGAGAAGATACCATCATCAGAAATGGCAAAAAAAAGTGTCAAGGTCACATTAATGACAGTACATTGCCATTCAGAAAAAAAAATGATTCTTCCAGGAATATTCCTCTCGTACAACTCTCAAGGGGCATAACTTTTGTAGGTCGACATGTGGGCGGGCCCATTGGAACTGTAGATCAACCTATGGGAGGGCCCACTGGAACTGTAGATCAACCTATGGGAGGGCCCACTGGAACTGTAGATCAACCTATGGGAGGGCCCACTGGAACTGTAGATCAACACATGGGAGGGCCCACTGGAACTATGTTACACCAGAGTACTGTCACTGGCCTGCCCAGAAATAAACCTGTCTTATTTGGGAGATAAGTACATCTGTGGGTGTACAATGCTTTAGTTTTTAAGAAGGAGGCCATTAGTACTGTAATCAAATCAACAGATCTCCATGCCTTGATTCTAGAACCACTAAGCAATCTTCTGAGTCTAATTTGATTTCCTATGTATCTTCCTATGGAGATAAACTTCGACAGTCAGAGAAATGAGTATCTACCACCTGACAATAATTTTCTCATTTAAAATGAAACCAACACTCTGGAATAGTGCGCTTGCCTGTATGCCTTAAGTTACGGTACAGTAAGCAAATACTTTATAATTTCATACAGTATAAGATGCAGGCTAGCCTAATTTTCATTGTAAAAATCTAAAGATCAGATGCATGACAGATAAGACTTCGAAAATAAAGGAGAACTTAGTGAAGGTTCTTAAGGATTGCCAATGGGCACGAGCCAGCATTGAAGTCATCCAAAGAGCTCTACGCTTTCACTTTCCTTCCCAGGGACTCTGGACGCCTCTGACAAGTATGATCCTCCAAGTAGTAATAAAGATTTTGTCCCTTCCATTATAGAGAAAGAGATTTTTACGTGGCAAACCCACTCCAGCTCTCCAATTTTTCTGAGCTTTTAAATCCATTTAGCGTCATGAATTCAAAGAAGATCAGAGGTCTCCACCTTCTTCCCAACTGGCCATCTTCTGATGCAAACTCCAATCTACCAAACAGGTAAACCTTAGCACCGTTGTTAAGGTTGAGACCGTCAGTGATAAATCCAGATTGATAAATTTAGCTCGATCTGGCTTTTTCATATTGTCCTACAAGTTTAAAATCTATTTTACACAACCCCCAAACTGTTTACAAGAATTAAGAAACACATTAGATATGCTGCTCACCTGCCCTTGGGGCTGACTGAGTATGTCAGCCTTGGAAGCCGGATGATACTTGAGTCTGGTTCTAGGAAGGAAAAACCCACAAACATGGGTGATGTAGGTCAGCACTGATTGTACAGGTCTTTGCTCCCGATCCTTCACAGAAGGTTATTGGGGGTGACTCCACCGGTAATGTTGGATTAAGTTACTTTTCAAATGTGGAGATGGCACTGCTTCAGGGGCATGGATTGGGATTCATCCACCACTCATTGTGTGGGGACAGTGTCCTCATAGAAAACAAAGCCATAATAATCTGAGAATTCGGTGTCGTGGGACCCACCAAGGTCACTCAGCACATCTCTACCCTGTTTTACCGTCCTACCTTTCCTCAGTTTCAGTACCTCATTTTAACAGCACATACCCTTCAAGTCTGGACTTAAGCTTGTATTACAAGCAGATGATCATACGGTGAAGACTAGAGCTTGGTCTCTGCAAAAGCCAGGTCTATGGTTACTTGAAAGATCTCTGAGGGCAGTTAGAAGTTTCCGTGTTGCTTATGCCTACCTCGAACTGGTAACTTTTAACTCTAAGATCGTTCTTTTTCTTTGCTACTTTTTGTCCTGAGATGTGAGAAGAAACAAGCAAATATTGTGATATTCTGCAGTTTCTAGAAATGATAATTAAACACACACACACACACACACACACACACACACACACACACACACATCAAGTTCTTTGCTTCTTACTACCAGGAATGTTAAATACATTTATTTTACATAGTTTTAAAGCACCCTACATCATGAATTCTTAGTGTTGCCACACCACCAAAAATACATTTAGCAATTTTAGGTTTCAGTCCATTAGAAGGCCAGCTCCAGACAGAGTCAAACCCAGTAGGAAAATCCATCTTTACAATTCTGCAATAATGCTTTTCCAGGACTATTTGTACCACACTTTTTATTAGTCATGACTGTCTAAAAGAACCTACATTAATATATGTTAACACATGCATATATAAAATGAGGTGATTTGCTAGAATAGGTAATAATATTTGAGGTTAGGTAGTCCAATGGTGACCATTTTATTGGCTGTAGAGGTTAAGTATATGGCACATACATGTGCTCTGGACAGGAAGTTGGGTGCATCAGTATTTCCAGTCTGGTGCTGGAAGGTCCAGGGAGATTCCTGGAGAGTGGCTAGTCTTCTGTCCACACTAGAAGGCAAGTTGTATTTGGATACAGAAGCAACAACAACAGCCTAGGCAGATTCTAAAAAGAAGTAAAGGCAGACAGAAAACCAACGATGATTTTTCCTTAGATCTCCTTATATCTAGGCTGCCCAGTAGACTGTCCTATACAACTCAGGTGAAGCTTTTCTGATTTAATTCTTTCTGGTGTCTCACAGATCTGTACACAGGCCCTCTTCACAGCTGATTCCAGAACAACAGTTCTCAAAAGGTTGAACGATGCTTTCACAGAGGTCGGATGTCCTGCATACCAGGTATTTGCATTATGGTTCACAACAGTGGCAAGATCACAGTTATGTGTAGCAATGAAAATAATCTTATGGCTGGGAGTCGCCACATGATGTGGAACTCTATTGAAGGGTTGCAGCATTTGGAAGGTTGAGAACCACTGTTCCAGATCCAGTCAAATTGTCAGTCAAGTTTAACCACTGGTAAGTTTATCAAGTAATTCAGTGCTAATAATAACATGGATGAGCTGGCACTGGTTCTGTGGAACCTTTTTGGAGGGAGTCTCTAGGCAACATATTTTGCGAGCTGAAAATAACCTATACCATGTCTGCCGGGCATTAACCACATCTCATGGAATTCATGGCATGACTAATCAGAGAAACAGATGTGGCCACTTAAACCTTAAAAGTACTCTCGTTTATTTTCGTCCAGAGAATGAATACATACAGCCACACTTTCTTTATCCTTAGTGGAAAAGATGGCTTGTGTGGAGTAACTATAATTTCCCTGATCCTTGTGAATAGTTCATGAGTCACAGCCAAAGCCCAGTCACCTGCGTATTTCTATTTTCAACCCTTTGTAACTACTTATGGACTGGAATACCTCTGGAATCCTGAAATAGACCAAACACATGTATCACCGTGTTTATTTTGGGGGGTTTTAAAATATTAATATGGTTAGAAAGCAACAAGCTATTGAATAACTAAAATAAAATAATAGCTTTGAAAAGGCAGGTATTCAAAGCAGAGCTTGCAAGCTGCAGAGAGAAAAGATTAGAATTTCACAGGCCTATTTGGACCCACTACAAAAAATCAAACTTCCTGCGCCTTTGTTGGACGATACGTGATCATATTTGTAACTAATTTGACCCACTTTGGTGAAGGACTGAAGGTATTGTGTTAGTCACACTTCAGCTGAACTAAACATTTTCAGAATCTGATTTAAAGAATTTTGAGAACTTCCTCAAGACTTTCAAAGTTTTTTAAATGATAAAGAACAAGATATACTGTGTAGTGTATTGACTAATTAAGAAAGAAAACTGCAGTATAGAATTATACTTCAAAGCAAGGTGTTGGGTAGCATGCATGAATCAATTGAATAGCCCTGTGAGACCGCCACAATCAATCTATAATCAAATATAATCTCCATTAAAATCTCAAATGGCCTGTGTGGCAGTTTGAAAATGCTTGACCAAGTGAGTGGCACTATTTGGAGACGTGGCCTTGGAAGAAGTGTGTCACTGTGGGCCTGGGCTTTAAGACCCTCATCCTAGCTGCCTGGAACCAGTCTTCTCCTAGCAGCCTTCAGATGAAGGTGTGAAACTCAGCTCCTCCACCATGATGATAATGGACTGAACCTCTGAATTAAATGTTGTCCTTATAAGAATTGTCTTGGTATGGTGTCCATTCACAGCAGTAAAACCCTAACTAAGACATCCTGCTTGGAATAAATTGTCAAATGAAGGGTAAAATTTTTATGAAAATTCATGAAGCTCAAGAGAAATCTTTAGAGCTCAGTGAAAACAACCCCTGGGTGGGTGGGTGGGAAACAAATCTGAACACAGACATTCTTTAATTTTAATCTTTCTTGGAAAGGACTGGCAATGAGCACATGTCATCCAAGGTATGAGCACATATGTATGGATGAATTAAAGTTTGGAGCTTGGAAATGCACTTCCATAATTATATTCAACTGATTTGACAATTCAAGAGCAAATGAAAACATGATTCAAAAAGTTGTTCATGCCTATAATCAATGTACTTGGATCCTGTACAGGCAGGAGGAACAGTTCAAGACCATCGTCAACTATATAGTTAAAGGAGAGTCTTGGATACTTAAGATCTACTGTAGTATGCTTCCATATAATTCACCAAATGGCCCTTAGTGTTAGTTGTCCTTCTCATCATTGTCTCCTTATCCCCTCTTCCCTCCCCTTCTCTATTTGATCCTCTCTTTGCAGCCCCTCCCTATTTCTAGCTATATATTCTATTACTTCCTTGTGAGATCCTCTCCTTCCCCAGAGTTCCTTACTCTAAAAACATCTCTGTGGTTTTTGTTAGTACTAGCATGCCTATTAAAGGCATATAAGACAATACTTACCATATTTGCCTTTTGGGGGTCTGGGTTATCTTACTCGGGATGATTTTGTTCTAGCTCCACCCATTTACCTGCAAAATTTTATTATTCTTTTAACATTTAAGTAACATTCTTTTCTGAAAATGTATGACATTTTTATCCATCCATCCATCTCCTGATAGACATCTAGACTGTTTTCAATTTCTGGCTACTACGAACAGAATAGTAATAAACATGGTTGAGTAAGTGTCTCTTTAGTAGGATGAAATGCTCTTTGAGTGTATGCCTGAGTGGTATAATGAGATGTTGATGTAGGTCTGTTCTCATCTTCTGGTGGAACTTCCACACTGGTTTTTCACAGTGACTGTACATGTTAGCACTCCCATCAGCTAGGACTGAGTTTCCCTTTACCCGACATCCTTGCAAGCACGAGCTGTCATTGGTTTTATTGATAATGACCACTCTGACTGGTGATCAAAGGTTTGATTTCCATTTCTCTGAAGACTAAGGATGCAGAACACTACTTTAAGTGGTTCTCAGTCATCTGTGTTTCATCGTTTGATAACTGTTTATTTCTATACCCTGTTTTGAATATGATTATTTTTTCATGATGTCTAGTTTATAAAAACACTCTTTATGTTTTAGATATTTATCATGTATAGGATGTATAATGAGTAAAAATATTTTTTCCTTTCTGTGGCCTCACCTGAAGAGTGATCTCCTTTGCCATACAGAAGCTGTCAACTTTCATGATTCCCCATTCATGAATTGTTGGTCTTGGTGCCTGTACTCTCTGTATGCTGTTCAGAAAGTCTGTTCCTGTGTCAAAGAGTTTAAGACTATTCCTCATTTTCTCTCCTATCAGATTCAAGGTACCTGACTTCATTTTGAAGCTCTCTATCCATCTGGAGTTTTGTATAGGGTAATAAATATGGATCTATTTATATTCTTACACACAATCATCCATTTTAACCAGTACTATTTATTGAAGATGCTGTCTTTTTGTTCCAGTGTATATTATCTTGCAAAAATCAGGTCTTTTAGACACATGAACTCCAGATCTGTGACTTCAATCTGATTGCACTGATCAATGTGTCTGGTTTTGTCTCCAATACTATGAATTTTTTCTTAGTGTAGCTCTATTATACAATTCGAGATTGGGGATGGTGATACGTCCTATCACTTCTTTTATTATTCAGTATTTTAAAAAAGATGTTCTGGGGTTTTTGTGTTTCCATATGAAGCTGAAAATTAGTTTTTTACTTTCTGTTAAAAAATGTGTTGAAATTTTCATGCGGATTGTGCTGGATCAGTAGATTGATTTTGGTTGGATGGCCACATTCACTATACTAAGCCTACTTATCTATGAGCATGGGCGAACTTCCAACCTTCTTATATCTCCTTCAATTTCTTTTTGTCAGGAGCAAGCCTGGTGAGGGTCTACTTTTCTTTCATTTACATTTAAAATGTTCTCCCCTTTCCTGGTTTCCCCTCCAGGACCCCTTATCTTATCCTTCATCCCCCTGCTTCTATGAGGATGCTTCTCCTCCCAACCACTCATTCCCACCTGACTTCTCTGGCATTCCCCAACCATTCCATATACAGACATCAAATCCAGACACTATCATGGATGCCAAGAAGTGCTTGCTGACAGAAGCCTGTTATAGATGTCTTCTGAGAGGCTCTGCCAGAGCCTGACACATACAGAAGCAGGTGCTCACAGCACACCATTGGACTGAACAGGGAGACCTCAATGGAGAGGTTAGAGAAAGGACTGAAGGAGCTGAAGGGGTTTACAACCCCATAAGAAGAACAACAATATCAACCAACCAGACCCCCAGTGCTACTAGGAACTAAACCACCAACCAAAGCATGTATATGGAGGGAATCAAGGCTTTAGCAACATATGTAGTAGAGAATGGCCTTGTCTGGCATCAATAGGAGGAGAGGCCCTTGGTCCTGTGAAGGGGCCTTCTTTCTTGTCAGTTCTTCTTGAAGAAGAGGAGGGGGGAAAGCGTTGGTGGAGGGTAAGACTTTGTTTTACGAGATATTTAGGGTTGCTATAAAATAATAAAAAATTTACTTATCTAAGTCTAAGTTACTCTACTGCTGGAGATGACCTGACTATTGTGTTCCTCTGAGGCCAGAAACTATTGTCTCTGGCACTTAACATCTCATCCTAAAACAGCAGATTAAGTATTAATTGCTAGAGCCTTTCACCTTTTATCCAGATACATCTTGCTTGTCGGGTTAGGGGGACATTTGGAGCAATAAACTTCTATTGAACCAGGAGAAGAAAATAACACTCACATAAAGAAAAACTTTTTTTCAGCTGACAGCAAGAGGGTTTATTGTACATGAGTTACACTTGGCCACAAGAGAGAACAGAACTAGTCCAGAATGCCAAAGGTCTGGGACAGCGGGAGTATTTTGGTTGTGGGGAAGGCACAACCCAACCCAGCTGATCTCTGCGAGGTGATGTTCTTGGTCTACTGAGACTTATTACCGACAGGAGCATACAGTCCAATAACTTGTTTTGGCATCCCGGCCTTCAGCATCCCTTACTACTTCTCCTGCAGGCTTCATGGGTGCACAAGATGGTTTACTTGGACCTCTGCCTCATCTTTCTTCTCTTGTGCTTCAGCCTGCCCATTCTTTTCTTCCACCACTTTGCTCTCATGGTGCAGGAGTCTCAAGGAAGATGTCACTAAGACCAAGAGGAGAAAAACTTTTACATAAGCAAATATACATATACTCACATAAGTTCATATACAGATTCATGAATGTGTATTTATATATTTTCATTCAACTGGTTGGGTTCAGCTTGCATGAATTCTCATAATTACATACTCACACACATGAATATATTCTCACAATTACATACTTACACACACACAGACACACAGACACACAGACACACAGACACACAGACACACAGACACACACACACACACACACACACACACACACACACACACACATCCATACTTACATAATCATATGGAGCAAAAGACCAAGCACTGGAGCAGAAAGAACTCACTTATTCTCGATGAAAAGTGAGCTCCAATTTTTATTGCATTGAGAAAGGAAAAGCTTCTACTCTTTTAATGCTAAATGAATTAAACCCAAGTTTGTAAGACAAAAAGCTTTGCTTCTTTTATAAGACTAAGCCTGCCTTGTTATTATGAAAGGAGCTGTTCTGTCCCATGGTAAGAAGAAGCCTGCCTGTTCCTTCTGTTCTCTTCAGCTTCTTCTTTTTTCCCCTTTCCCTCTGCATTCTGCACATTGTTCTCTTGGTATTGTATGTTACCTATAGTCTCTAAGTTACTCCACTCTGCATTCTCCTTCTAATCTTGCTCTCTCTTCCTGCTCTGATGTCCCAATAATGCCCTTACTCTCAATGCCTTTTCTTCCAATGCTACGCCTGTACTTCTAAGTTCTTCTTAGTTCAGTTCTTTCTAAAAGGTGTTCTGTCTAAAAAACTTCTCAGCTCAGTTCCTCTCAGCTCAGTCCTGCCTCTTTTCTTTTTTTCTCAGCACTTAAACATCTTTCAGAATACATGATCACACGTTAAAAAGTTCATCACAAATTCACACAAAAAAATCAAATCATAAATTGAAATAGAAGTTTACAATGGAGAATGTTTATATGCATATCCATTAGGAGTAATTATCTGGATAAACAGCCACCACCTGTCACAGCTCCATAGGTTCACTAAAGATTTAAAACCACAACTAAGTTGTTAGTGAAGTTTTGTATAGATAAGCCCAGTCAATATTTTATCATCTGTTCTAGCACTATAATAAATCATCAGTTGCCTTTTCATGATCTTGGTTAATTGTTTTACAACCTTTTGGATTGTATTCTGAGTAGGATAAAGTTTGATTATTATCTAAGAGCAATTAACTGGTGACACATGGGAGACTGGCAGATTTATTATTGCAGATTTGACTACCAGAAAAGGACCTAATAGCAGTCCCACTATAAAAGAGCTTAATAATCACTGATATAATTTTAGGAATTCTTAGAGAATCATCATTAAGACTTAAGAAGTCATCTATTTGTCTATATAGCATCACTACAAGACAGTACATCTTTGTAGATCTGCAGCAGAGATCTACTCCAAAGGGGTAGGCTAAAACCTAGTTATTGCTATATATGTTTAATAATAACAGGAAAATATATTAATAGCAGGAATCTTTCCTAAAATGAGTTCTCTTACGGCCTTGCCATGTAAGAGTGAATCTGTCACAGATTATATTATAATCCGAAGCAAACCAATTCAGGAAGATCACCTGCTAGTTATTAGCTTGATCCATTATGGCTCCTGACATTTTCTTAAGTGTCTTAAAGTTGTTATTATATAAGCTTTGTACTTGTTTGATTAGAATTATCCCAAGATATTTTTGAGGCTATTGTGAAAAGAATTGTTTTCTTATTCTTTCCTGGTCTCTATCATCTGTATATAGGAAGGGTGCTGAGTTTTCTGTGCTAATTTTGTATGCTTGTGTTTAATTGAAAGTATCTATCAGCTATATAAGTTTTCTGGTGAATTTTTTAGTGTCACTTATGTTTAAATCATATATATATATATATGTGTGAATAAGAATACTTTGACATCTTTCCTTCCTGTTCATATTCACTTGATGTCTTTCATCTTTCTTATTACTCTAGCTAAGAATCCAAGTACTATATCGAATAGGTGTGGAGAGAGTGTACATCTTTGCTTTATTTCTGATTTTATTGGAAATGTTTGAATTCTCCCTCCCCACCCTTTCTTGATGTTGTCTGTGGGCTTGCTGTAATTTGTCTTTATTATGTTGAGACCTGTCCCTTATATTGATAGTCTCTCTAGGACTTTTATCATGAAGGGATGTTGGATTTTTGTCAAAGATATTTTCAACATTTGAGAAGAGGATTACATGTTTCTGCCTTTTACTCTGCTTATGTGTTAGATTATGTTTATCAATTTATATATTTAGAACCACTCCTGCATACCTGGGATGATACATAGTTGATCAAGTTGGATAAATATTTTGATGTGTTCTTAAATTCTGTTTGAAAAAACTTGATTGAGAATTTTTATATCTATGTTCTTAAGGGAAAGAGGGCTGTTATTTTCTTTTTCTTTGTTATGTCTTTGTGTTGTTTAGGTATCATGGTAATTGTGGCCCTCTAAAAAGAATTAGATAGTATTTTTTCAGTTTTTATTTTTTCCAGAATAAATTGAGGACCACTAAGTTATACCCCAGACATTTTATAAGGGGTGTACTTTTATACAATAGTATAGTTTAGTCATATTTACCCCCTCTACTACCCTTCAACTTCTGACACCCCTCCTACCTTCATATGCTCCCCTTGTTGTTTTATAACCTTCTAAATCTTAACTAGTGCTGTCCATACACACATGGGTATAAGGTAACAGCCATTGGAGCATGGGCAACCTATTGGTAGCCAGCCACATCCCTGAAGAAAACTGACACTCCTTTTCTCAGAAACCATCAGCTGCCAATCATGAATCCCCTCCCTATGCATATTGGACTGTTGATTGGCTTGATCTTATGCAGATTTTGTGCTGGCAACCACATCTGTTGTGAATTTATGAGTACAGTGGCCCTGTATTATCCAGAAGACATTTCACAAAAATCATTCTCCATCCCAAGTTCTCATAATCTTTCCACCCTCTTTTCTTACCATGTTCTTATATTTTTGGTTGTGAGCCTAGCCTTTAACGGCTGAGCCATCTCTCCAGCCCCTTACCATGTTCTCAGGTCTTGGAGGGGGTGGTTATATAGATGTCCCATTTAGTGCCGAGCATGTAGAGTCACATATTTACTCTTTGATCAGTTGTGAATCTCTCTTTGTCTTAGTCTCCATGCACTGCGAAAAGAAACTTCTCTTAGGAAGATGGAGAGTTGCACTGATCTGTGAGACTAAGGATAGGCATTTATAGGGAAGTTTGACATTGTTATTCAGCAAAAGAATAGTAGTAGGAACTATGACCCACACAACCACAGGTTCTTACAGTTCTATAAAATAACATTAAGACAAGAATAAAACCATCTTTGTGTATTCTTTCTTCTAGCCTTATCTGTCCATTCAAATTGCCACTGCTCTATCCTGCAACCTACACAACCTATTTGGAGAACTGCAAGGGTTTCAGAACAATTTCACTGTTACTCTCCAAGGCAAGGGCCAAATTGAGTGCCTCTAATGTGACCTTCACAATGGCAGCTTCCAGCATGCAATTGCATATGTTGCTGCTTCCCATCACTTTTCTCTTGTTTCCTCCCAGAACAACTAGCCTACCAATGTCTTCAGCATATATTTATATTATTTTATCTCATATTGAATATAACCTGAACAAGGAAAGAGCCAATGACACACCTACTGGATAGAGAGAAGCCCATGAGGATCTAGTTCTAAATTATAGGCAAGTGAGAAAAGCTGGGAGCAGGGTAGACAGCTTTCCCCAGGGAAGAGCGCAACAACCGGTTGTACACTACCAAGTAGCCCTAAAAACATACATACAAGTAGCATTACACATACTGGACAGGATATACTTTAGAATGTATGTGCATTTATGCATATATGCGTGTAATAACGACTAATGAAAAATAGGCCATGAATTTGAAAGAGATTGGGGAGGGTAAATGGAAGGTAAAGAGAAGGGAGAAATTTGGCTAAATTATAACCTCAAAAAAAATAAATAAAAAGATAGAAGTCAAAACAGAAACAAAGCAGGAAACTAGACACAGGAATCAAAGAAAACACCCCCTAGGATTGCTGTTTACTGCATTGCTCATTCACATGGCTTGCTCACCCTGCTTTCTTAAACAACTTAGCAAGACCTGCCTAAAAGTAGCATTGCCCCACCAGTTGACTTGGCACTTTAATCATTAATCTAGAAAATGTTCAACAGATTTGCCTACAAGGGAATCTTATGGAAAGCATTTTATCAACTAAGATTCTCTCTTTCCAGATATGTCTAGGTTTGTGTGAAGTTGATAAAAAAAAAAAAAAAGAAACAACCAGCTCACACATAAATCTACATATATGATTCTTGTTTCTACAGACTGGGCATGCTCATATGACTGCCTTTTATATGCTATCTAGTGCTGCTTTCCTCAGATTCCTTGGGTGTTAATTTTTTTCCTAGGTGTGCTGCTTATTCTTTTGTTTCTCATCTCTTTTTGTATGGCAGCTAAATATCTGCTATATTATATTTAGATGCATTCCCAACTGGGTTTTTTTTGTTCATTAGTCACTCAGAGTGTTATTTTTATTTGGCATTTCTATTTTTGATTAATTGATGCCTTGTGTCAGGGCAAACTTCCAGAAGGACCGAAATTATCTCAACATCATACAACAAAACCTTTCTCCTGCTCAGGGGAAAAAAAGATGATTATATTGTAGTTATTATTTCTCAGCAAGCTTTGCCAGCTCTTGCTGCGTTAACTTAGTTGTGCATTTGTACTGACAGAGCATGATTGGAATATGCAAATTTCATTGCCCTGTTTAGATCTGTTTAGAGACAAGATGGGTTCCAGGGAGGATTTGTTTATGTTCTATTAGGATTGACTGGGTGGGAATTTTGCATAGGATAATGAACTTAATCCCTGTGAAAGCTGAGTGGATTGTATTATCAGTCACAGCCTCTACCCTCCTCTGAAATGTGCAGAAGTAGGTCAAGGCGAAGGCTGCTGCTTGTACCTACATGCGCACACAAAGTCATAAAACAGAACACACGCCATGTGCCATCGTTCTAGAGCTGTCAATCATTTTCAATATGAGCATGACAGAGATTAGATTGTTCTGCTTCCAAGTAAATACCAAAGGGATAAAAGAACTATAAAAAATCGATCCATAAAATGAATAAAAGCAACAGGACTTTTAAAAAGTTAACCAATATATTTGCAATGATAGATATCTAGTTTGCTGTCATTAGAATGTAACTAACACAAAGAATAAAAATGACTTTATTTGGGGGATATGAAAGCTTATATTTATAAATAAGGAAACATTTTCACAGAACATAGATATACATGGTAAATTTTTATTCATATTCGTCTTTGTTTTCTTTGTAAAATCACAAAAAGAACTCAAATTTACATACCCCCATACTATGTTGTAATCATCAGTTCCATGCTGGAGTATGGTTCATTTAAACCTCAAAATAACGTTCTGAGGAAAGTGACATTGTCTTTGTGACAAAGACAGAGACCAGGAAGCACAAAGATTGATTCAAATAAATTCCCATCCAAGATGAGTAAAAAAAAAAAAAAAGCAAAAACAAAAACAAAAAAAAAAAAAAACAAAAGCAAAATAAAGCAAAACCAAAAAAAACAACAAAAATTTTATCTATCACTGTTTTTCATTATGGGTTTGTTTGTTTTTTTAATGTTACTGTTTTTGGTAATGTTTTGTTCTCTACCAAGGCCATACATGTATTCACTTCCACTTCCTCTGATGTTCTGATGCCTGCCTTATACATTAAACTCTTTGCCTATCAAAAATTAATATTTAGACAGTGTGGGAAACTGTACATTAGATCTCATCAACTGTAAGACATACATTCTTAGTTAGGGTTTTGCTGCTGTGAATAGACACCATGACCAAGGCAACTCTTATGAGGACAACAATTGGGGCTAGCTTGCAGGTTCAGAGGCTTAGTCTACTATCATCAAGGCAGGAGCATGGCAGTGCTCAGGCAGGCATGGCACAGGAGGAACAGAACAACATCTTGTTCTGAAGGCAAGCAGGAGATTAGCTTCCAGGTAGCTAAGATAAAGGTCTTAAAGCCCACACACACAGTGACACACTTCTTCCAACAAGGACACACCTACTCCAACAAGGGCATGCCTCCTCATAGTCCTACTTCCTGGGTCAAGCATATTCAAAACACCACACTTACCTTTCATCATTGTAGCATCTCTACCACCAGAATTCTCTATAAAATCAGGAATTTAGAGGCCACTCTGATTCTTTCTGTGAAGGTCAAGACAGTGCCAACATCAATGTGAGATGCTAATGGCAACATTCAGGATGAAAACACACACATAAAAAGAAAAAAAACCCTATGTATTTAAATAAAACATGCCTTTTCAAGAAACAAAACAAAAACAAAAAAATCCCCACTAATATGTTCAAAGTAAATTGTATAAAATTCTCTCAAAGAATTACTAAAATAAAGCTATAAAGTAGGCTATGGCTAACATATAGACCCACAACTTAGTCCTGTGGGATGATGTCACAAGTGAGGCAGGCACAGGCTAAAATGAGGCCTGTCATTGGACGAGAAGGAAGGATGGGCTGGAGAGAAGTTCGACGGAAGAAGGGGAGACAGGAACGGAAGAGAGGAGGGGAAGAGAGAGTAGCCGGGGACATGGAATCTGACGTTAAGACTCCACGATGTACCATCCAATTAGACAAGATGGATGAAGCAAAGAAGTGCAGACCGACAGGAGCCGGATGTAGATCGCTCCTGAGAGACACAGCCAGAATACAGCAAACACAGAGGCGAATGCCAGCAGCAAACCACTGAACTGAGAATAGGTCCCCTATTGAAGGAATCAGAGAAAGAACTGGAAGAGCTTGAAGGGGCTCGAGACCCCATATGTACAACAATGCCAAGCAACCAGAGCTTCCAGGGACTAAGCCACTACCTAAAGACTATACATGGACTGACCCTGGACTCTGACCCCATAGGTAGCAATGAATATCCTAGTAAGAGCACCAGTGGAAGGGGAAGCCCTGGGTCCTGCTAAGACTGAACCCCCAGTGACCTAGACTATGGGGGGAGGGCGGCAATGGGGGGAGGGTTGGGAGGGGAACACCCATAAGGAAGGGGAGGGGGGAGGGGGATGTTTGCCCGGAAACCGGGAAAGGGAATAACACTTGAAATGTATATAAGAAATACTCAAGTTAATAAAAAAAAAAAAAAAGAATAAAGATAAAAAAAAAAGGATTAGACAAGGCAGCCCAGTTAGGGAAAACAGATCCAATGGCAGACAATGTAGTCAAAGATAACCCCTGCTCCTGCTTTAGGAGCCCGGCATGGAGAGCCTACTGGGAGCATTGGGTGATTGAGATTATCATTCTGAGCTAAGGAGCTAGCTCATCAATTGAATGCTTGCCTAGCATGAATTGTGCCCAGGATTTTATTCCTAGCGCCTCCAAACTTTAAAAACCACAAGCAAATCCACGTCTACATGGTTCTTCTTGAATATCGTTAGTGCAAATATAAACTTTAAGATTGGAATGCATATCTGTAGGCCTGAGAAGGCTTTAAAGAAACTGTATTTTAATTTGTTTTATAACTCTTTATGAGTGCTAAACCTCATTCAGAGAACTACATTCTTGGGGGGGGGGCTTGATTCTGTGCATGCTTATCATTTATATGTTTTTAAGGCAATTGTAAAAATCAGTATTAAAAACTTAAAAGTTCACTCAGCAAAAAAAAAAAAAAAAAAAAAAAAAAAAAAAGAGCACCAGTGGATGGGGAAGCCCTGGGTCCTGCTAAGACTGAACCCCCAGTGAACTAGACTATGCGGGGAGGGTGGCAATGGGGGGAGGTTTGGGAGGGGAACACCCATAAGGAAGGGGAGGGGGAAGGGTTAGGGGGATGTTGGCCGTGAAACCGGGAAAGGGAATAACAATCGAAATGTAAATAAGAAATAAGATGGAAAAAATAAATAAAATAAAAAAAAAACTTTGAATAAATCTGAAAAAAAAAAAAAGAAAGTTGTTAAAAGGTATTTTGGAGCCAAGTGCAGATATTTAAATATCAAAGAGTAATTATTGGTCATGTATTAAATATGATCATTGTGTAAAAGTCATTAAAGAAAATGTCCATATTAAAAAAAAAGACTCCACGCTGCACCTTTACAGGTTATTATGAGTGTTCTTGAGGGATGGATGTGTACAGGGCTTTGCATGTTTAGGTGGGCGATTATATCTTATCAATTGGATCAGAGGTTATTGTGTTGTGTGTTCTTTCATGTAGCGATTTAAGTGTAAGAATGTGTGCGGCGGCTAGAGACACTGGCCCATCACGGAATTGGGAAGTGTGTTTCCTCCAAGATATCTAGCAGGTATCTTGGGGCACTATGGTGCCGGACCTAGAGCGGGTTTTAGACTCTTTTATTCTTTATATTTTTACAACAACGTGGTGCCTCCTTGACAGCTACATTATGTTCCACCTATTCCTGAGTTCAAGGAACACCTCAGACTAGGTGGTAGAAAGACTGATATCAGTCTTCTTGACATGATAACATTAGGGGCTCATAGTTTCTGTGGCTGGCTGCATCAGTTCTGTTCAAGATCAGGCCAATCAACACTCTGGCAAGAATGAGGAAGCCCCTTAGGAAGCACCATCCAAGATAAGGAGGTATTAGTGGCTGCAGACTAGAGATAAAGCCAGCTTTCTCTAATAAGAGAGTTGATCCTGCTAGGATGACAGTGACCTAGGTAATGGCCCCAACACCTGTGCATATTGGGAGCAGTAAATGGACTCAGTAGATTGAAAGAACTTCAGAAAGAAAGTCAGTTGTAGTGCAGAAGGATCCATGAACAGCATGAAACTGCATAAAAGCAGTTATGTCCAATAAAGTTTTATTTACAAAAGCAAAGAGGCCAAGAGTGTTCCTGCCCCAATTTTACCCTATTGAAGTGTACGAAGGCTATTGATAAGAGTGTATCTAGTTTTAGTTCATACTTTTTACACTGATGGAATGTAAAATCTTGGTGGACTACAACAACAATTTGTTAATCTTAGTTTTAAAAGATGAACAAATTGACAACTATCATATCATTAATTATACTCAGCATTTAATGCTATCTTTATCAAAAATCCTAGTATAATGGTGGCCTTCCAATGTGACCCAATGCTGTAACTCTCTACTAATATTATAGAAATGCATATTGCCAGGGCATAATCTTGCAATGTTTTATCATCTCTTAATATCACTTTCTGATAAAATTATTTCTAACTTTCTATTCCAGTCCTTTGTAAAGGAGACTAAAATACAAAGGCAGGGACTCTACAGTTATGGCTAGAGTTACATTAAGCTAATCAAATTAATTTTAGAAGAATTACATATTTACTGAGACCTGTCTTTGTATCAAGGCCACTATATCTCTTTAAGTATTTGGTAATGCTTTATATTTTATTAAAGTAAGTACTTTCTATTTCTTGTAAGTCAAATAATAAGTATTTATATTTAATGGCTATGAAAATGAGTGTTTATTTTCTAGCCTCTCTGTTAGTTATATAAAATAGCTAATGATTTTATAAGGCGCATAATCAGACCTTTGTATCTCAGTAGTCTGGTTATATTTAGTTGCCTAGAAAGATTACCTACCACATTTTGCACCAACTTAAAATTTTCTCTTTTGTTCTTAAGTTTTTTTTGCTAATGTATCATTTTTTGTGTTAGAATTCTAAACATCTAATATATTAGAAACACCCATATATCTTACTGTTAAGTATGAAGTTAACTATTGCTTTCTTATACCGAAGATGTATTTTACTACTATTATGTGGATTTTAATGCCTCAAAATTAGCATTGACTATGAAGATGAACATGCAGTTTCCTTCTTTTGCTTATTTATGAGGAACAGTAGGGCCATTCATTTCTTATGAAAAAATTCTTGAATTATCAGTATTCTTCCCACTTGGGTGTAATGTGGTGATTAATTTACTAATAATTTGTTTTCATTCTTGTACATGCATTAAAAACAAGGAAATCTCATCTTTGACACATTTTTACTAAAATCTAGTCTTTATTAGGTTTTGGGCACTAAGAATCTTGAGGCTTTAAACAAATAGTAATTATTTTGTCCTATTTTACGACTGCCTACAGCACTAGAAGTATGCATTTCTTAAAGTATAGAATTTTATCGGTCATAATTAAATGCACTATTTTATACAACTAACGTTTACTAACAGGTAGGTTTATTTACCGTAGGTTCATAAAAATAACACGCCCGTGACTATAATTTCTGTAGTACTGAATTTAAGTATTTAACGCAAAAAATTTTGCATATAACTCCAGGAATTGTAGAATTTCTCAAAATTCTCCAGCTATCATTACAATTTTGGAGCATCTTTACCCTCCTGTCATGAAGCCCTCTAATTATCATCAGTGGTTTACCAGCATCAGTGCTCATCGTAACCTTGGGAAGCCACTAAACTGTACCCTTCCTCGTTGGGCTTGGCTGCTGTTTACATTTCTCACAAATGGAAAAATACAATATGTGCTCTGTTTCTGCTGGCCCTTTGTTAGCATGACATTTTCAGCGTCTGTCCATATTTTAGCATACACTAACACCACTATTATTGCTCTTTAAAATGATATGAATCTATAATATCCTTGTAAAGCTTTTAGGATTTATTCTTTTTAGAGCAATTTTAGTTTCATAGCAAAACTGGAAGGACATGAGGAGTTCGCACAGCCTCCCATACACTGCCTCCCACATGAGCAATGTCTTCACCACAGCACTGTAAAAGCTGCAGCTAAAGACACACTGATGCAACTCACATTGGGGTCCAGTCGTGAGGCTGTGACGTCTGCGTGAATACACGTCTGATGACAAATGACATTTATCCATAGTCAGCAGGCCTGCTTGAGATACTCAGGGAACTGGGGCTGGAAGAAGTCTGCTTATGCTTCAGAAAAAAAACCCAAAGCAAGGAGCAACCCACGAAGACCCCCTCCCCTTTCATAAATTGTTTACCACACTAAAGACAGTGGGATTTGGGAGAATGGGTCCAGGGACTAAAGCTTCAGGTGTTAGCTAACTTTATTCAGAGCATCGGACAATTTATACTCCAAGAGCTAAGAGGAGTCACAAGAGTAAAGTGTACAATCCCAAGGGTAAGCCGCACACAGCAGAAGCATGTTTTTCCAAAGAGGTACGAACAAATAACAGATAACAGTAGCCAGTTGTAATGAATCAGCCCTGCCTGCTAAACCTGGGGGAGCATGAAAATGCCAAGATCGATTCTGTGATTGGAGGAAACTGAGGTCATAAGACTCTTGTTTTCTTGGAGTTCTCTCATAAGCACTCGGAAATCTCGCACAACTCCACTCTTAGACTGTTCAAATACGGTGATGTTCTCTTACGATAGCAGTAAGGAGGTAGAGACAGGAAGTTAGCCAGGTTGAAAAGACCATGAGCTATGATGAGAATGGTAGGCTGTGCAGGGCTACATAGTGGGGGTCTTAAAACATGAAAAACAAACAAACGAGTCTTTTATTGATGTAAAGGTTTATATTTTGCCCATTTCCTGTTCCTTCCCCTCTACCATCTGGAAAACAAAGTAATAGAAAAAAATTGACAATCTAATAGGACCCTTATTCAAAAGGACTTGTAGCCCTTCCCTGTAAGGCTACCCAAGTCTATGGGATATTTATTACCGGAGTATATTTAGAGGTTACAAATCTTTATTTTGGTTACTGAACTTAGACTTACATTAGCTGAACTCCAGATTCTTCTGCCTAATAAAATCACATAAGAATATCTAGATTCTTATCTTTTTCTGTTCCAAGGCAGCTGTGATTACCACTGATGAGTATTCCCCTGGAAGACAGCCAATACTGATTATCACTCTGACTCCAACTACCACCGTGGCTTGAATATCAGCTCTGTGTTTGCTGATTAACATCGCCCCTTGGCCTCTGCTGCTCCAGGATTCATTGCCTCTCTACATTTAGAATACTTAACCCTGAAGCTGAAGCTTCATTGGAATTTCTATTCTAGAAACAGCAGAGTTCTTCAAGGATGCTAGAAATCCTCTCCGAAAATGCAATTTTCAAAATGGTGATAAAGATCTTGTGGTCTGGGCCTGTGTTTATATCAGTTCTTTCCTGATAGGTCTATTCTAACCTCCCGATCTCCCCAAGCATTTGTATATATATCCTCTGTATACTAAGGAAGTTCTGGTATTTTAATTTCACCTAATTAAAGTCACCCTTAAATTCATATTTTAACCAACAACTCAAATTGATCCCAAGTATTCAATCCAAAATGTCTACTTGACTTACATCAATACATTTAGCATAATCTAATTTTATATACCTTCTAAAATGATCCTAAACTACTGAGTCACTCCCAAAGACATTCCTCATATTTCCATGTTAAACTGGAAAAAAAAAATCACAGTCTTTTTTGTGTGTTACCATACTGCACACTTGTACTTTCAATAACTCGCTGGGACTTAAATCTTGTTTGGAGTCCGTAAGCAAAGAAAGAAGTGAAGGTAAAGTCCCAAAGAGAACCAGTGATGCTTTGCAAGGTAATTGTCTGGGGAGAGACCATTCTGTGGTGTTCGCACAAAGACGGTTAACCTCTGTAAGCAGACATCAAAAATGGGGCTGCTCCAATGGCGTAGAAGAGTCGATAGAATTTTTTTTTTATGATTAATGTTTCCACTTTTGCTAGACTCTACCCATATATCCTCAGTCTGATTTTCAGAATACTGTCATTCATAATTAATATACATTCTTTAAGACAAAAAAGTGATACTGCAGAATCTATTTTCACTGTAATGTCGATGCACAGGTATGACAGGGCAAGACAGTGCAGAGGTTACGCCATAAGTATTACTGCTGAGGCCATGTCATGTTAACTAGAATTGGATCTCCTTGATGGAGAATCCCATGGACAGTTACCAAACTCTATTCTAGGAACCTGAGTGAGGTCAAGATTCACCAGATAACTTATCTCAGATTTTGTTAAATTGCCTGCTTGTTCAGAACCTCCTCCAGGTAACCACTTACCTTAGCTTCTGTCAAACTGCTTCCTCTGCAATGCTAAAGAAACCCTTTGCTCTGGACAGTAGGGGCTACATCTGGGTCCTCATATACCTCAGTGGAGTTCCAGTCATCTGGAATAGACTTTCGATTGGCTATAAACTGTGTCTGAGTGTTTGTATCTGGTAGATGCCTCACAATAAGAATTCGAGTTTTTGTTTTTTGTTCTTTTTTCTATAAAACAAACCTTGGCCCAATCTCTATAAAAAGATAATATTTTTAAAAATAGTAGCTATAGAAAAGTTCAGACCGTTGATGCAGAGGCTAAAAGGAAGCATTTTGGCTTCGATCTTATCTTTCTCTTTCCTCAGTTTCTCCCATACAATTAAAAGAAGCAGATAATTCACTGCACTAATTAGAAAATGAAACAACCACTGAGAATAGAATAGGAGGTATTTGCACAATGTGGGGGTGGTGAGGTGGGTTCCAGATCTGCAGGAAAGCCTGCAGGAAGCACAGGCTGGAACTCTCAGGTTCAGGCAGAAACTGTCGTGGACAGGCAAGATATTCTTCTTTAAGAAGGCCTTCGAACTCAAGCAGTATTACAGAGCAATAGTGATAAAAACTGCATGGTATTGGTACAGAGAGAGACAATTAGACCAGTGGAATAGAGTTTAAGACCCAGAATTGAACCCATACACCTGTGGTCACTTGATTTTTGACAAAGGAGCCAAAACCATCCAATGGAAAAAAGATAGCATTTTCAGCAAATGGTGCTGGTTTAACTGGAGGTCAGCATGTAGAAGAATGCAGATGGATCCATTCTTATCACCCTGTACAAAGCTTAAGTTCAAGTGGATCAAGGACCTCCACATCAAACCAGATACACTCAAACTAATAGAAGAAAAATTAGGGAAGCATCTGGAACACATGGGCACTGGAAAAAATTTCCTGAACAAAACACCAATGGCTTATGCTCTAAGATCAAGAATCAACAAATGGGATCTCATAAAACTGCAAAGCTTCTGTAAGGCAAAGGACACTGTGGTTAGGACAAAACGGCAACCAACAGATTGGGAAAAGATCTTTACCAATCCTACAACAGATAGAGGCCTTATTTCCAAAATATACAAAGAACTCAAGAAGTTAGACCGCAGGGAGACAAATAACCCTATTAAAAAATGGAGTTCAGAGGTAAAGAATTCACAGCCGAGGAATGCCGAATGGCTGAGAAACACCTAAAAAAATGTTCAACATCTGTAGTCATAAGGGAAATGCAAATCAAAACAACCCTGAGATTCCACCTCATACCAGTGAGAATGGCTAAGATCAAGAACTCCAGCGACAGCAGATGCTGGCGAGGATGTGGAGAAAGAGGAACACTCCTCCATTTTTGGTGGGATTGCAGACTGGTAAAACCATTCTGGAAATCAGTCTGGAGGTTCCTCAGAAAATTGGACATTGAACTACCTGAGGACCCAGCTATACCTCTCTTGGGCATATACCCAAAAGATGCCCCAACATATAAAAAAGACACGTGTTCCACTATGTTCATCGCAGCCTTATTTATAATAGCCAGAAGCTGGAAAGAACCCAGATGCCCTTCAACAGAGGAATGGATACAGAAAATGTGGTACATCTACACAATGGAATATTACTCAGCTATCAAAAACAATGACTCTATGAAATTCATAGGCAAATGGATGGAACTAGAAAATATCATCCTGAGTGAGCTAACCCAATCACAGAAAAACACATGGTATGCTCTCATTGTAAGTGGATATTAGGCCAAATGCTTGAATTATCCTAGATGCACAGAACACATGAAGCTCAAGAAGGATGACCAAAATGTGGATGCTTCACTCCTTCTTTAAAGGGGAACAAGAATACCCTTAGGAGGGGATAGGGAAGCAAAGTTTAGAACAGAGGCTGAAGGAACGCCCATTCAGAGCCTGCCCGACATGTGGCCCATACATATACAGCCACCAAACTAGATAAGATGGATGAAGCAAAGAAGTGCAGGCTGACAGGAACCTGAGAGACACAGCCAGAATACAGCAAATGCATAGGCGAATGCCAGCAGCAAATCGCTGAACTGAGAATAGGACCCCCGTTGAAGGAATCAGAGAAAGGACTGGAAGAGCTGAAGGGGCTTGAGACCCCATATGAACAACAATGCCAACCAACCAGAGCTTCCAGGGACTAAGCCACTACTCAAAGACTATACATGGACTGATCCTGGGCTCCAACTGCATAGGTAGCAATGAATAGCCTAGTAAGGACACCAGTGGAAGGGGAAGCCCTTGGTCCTGCCAAGGCTGGACCCCTAGTAAACAGGATTCTTGGGGGGAGGGCGGTAATGAGGGGGAGGGGAACACCCATATCGAAGGGGAGGGGGAGGGGTCAGGGGACTGTTGGCCTGGAAACCGGGAAAGGGAATAACATTTGAAATGTAAATAAGAAATACCCAATTTAATAAAGATGGAAAAAAAAAGGCCTTCAAACAAATTGTAATTCAGAGGTGGAGGATAATCAGAGTTAAACCACAAGGTGTTGTCAGAGAAAATTACTCAGAGTCAAGGAAGAAAATTATCAGAATCAAAGGGAGACTTACTTGGCATGGGGGAGCACATAATCCCTCTGAAGAACTTCATGGCTGAAGAAAGAGGATCGTAAGTTATAAACATAACAATGGAGTTGCCTGTGCAAACCTTTCTTATATAGGGAGTACCAGGGACTAGGGAGAAGAAGATACCTGATATTGGAAATCATTCTTAGAAAACACGCAGGGAGTTCTTTAGAGAGAGAGATAGCTCCTGCCCAGTCCCTTTTATTTGATGCATTCTGGTTTTGACTCATTCTAATATTCTGCTTTCTAGAGATAATTCTACTTTCAGACTTAAAATTTTAATTCACAAACACATAGGAAGGCAGTTATAGCCACCTTGGATTCCAGGAAAAGCAAAGCCTCACAGGACGGAGCACCTAGCAGCTGAGGACAATTGTCTGTGGGAGTTGATACTGCAGGCCCAGAAGAGCTTGCGAGAGCTCTCACGAGGACAACGATAATCGTTTCTGACTTAGACCAACCTGCAGGACCGGAGCTCAGGGAATGATCACAGCTCGAGCAAGGCTAATGAAGTATGTGAATCTCTCACCCCATCTCAGTTCTTCTATTCAGATCTAAAGGTACTTTATGCAGGTGCAGAGGAACTCAGCGACCCTAGGCTCTGATTAAATGACTTTTCTTTGCTTTTCACAGCAACAACAGAAAAGGAGTCTCCCACTTTTGTCTCAAGAACACAGTAGAGTAGATCTCATCCTTGGCATTTAGTGCAATATGGTTTATGTCGGCCTGACAGATGATGGGCATTGATTGCATCTGCAGAGGTCTTTTGCAGAAGGACCGTGATTTATGTGTACACAGCTCCGGACTGTCAGTTTACTCAAGATGGCTTGTAAACAAAGTTATCGCCAGACTTTCCCTATGGTTTTATAAAGAGTCAATTTTTTTAAAATGTAGTTAAAGAAGGATCAGCATTCATTATAAAATGATTTGTTTATACTGATGAATCAATTCTACAAATTTATGATATAATTTCAAAACTATAATGTACTTTATTGAGAATAATGTGCACTTAAAAGCTACCAGAGGGCACTAAAATCATACTATTCATTATAATTAACTATGTATGTAGACTGGAGCTAACCTTTCATCATCATTCCTCTGTCTACAGTTTGTGAGTCGTGTGTCTCCAAAATTCTTACGTTGAGAATGAGTTTTGAGATGAGAAGCCTTTAGGAGGTGATTGGTCCATGAGTACAGAGCCAACATGAACAGAACCATTGTTTTTATGAATGAGATGTGAGGGAGCTTGCTTATCTCTTCATTAAGAAACAGAGTGAACGACACTTGCATCCCAGTACTTTTGGTCTGAGTTTTTCTCTAGATCTGTTTAAAAAAAAAAGACTTTTTTCTCATTTGTAAATTTACCTACTTCATGTATGTCATTTTTGTTGTGCCACCAGAAAGAGAGACAGGATTGGATGCCTCTTGGTTTTGTTATCTGAAATACTTATGGAAATATTCAACACCATGCACCATATTTCTAGAGGCAATGAAGTATTCTGCAAAGTAACAAGTCAACACGTACAACTTTAGCTTTGAAAGGCTCTTGTGAACAAAACAAGGCAGGTAATCAGATCAAGAGTCATAGGTGAAGAAGTATGCTTTCAGTTAAGTTTAACTTTTTTGATTTGGCAACATTTAAGCAGAAACCTAAAATAATGAAAAGAAAATGTCTAACATTGTATGTATTGTGTGGTAAGTTCCAAATAAAAATTTAAGGCCTATTGTTAGATGAGAATGGTCTTGTTATTCACTACATACTTGAAATATATAATAATAGATTTATTCTGAAGAAAAATTCTGTTCATTGTTAAACAAACAAGATACAATAAAAATATGAACTTTTCATTGCAATTTCACAGAGGAATGGTCTCCTTGTGATGTCAACAGAGAGAAAATAGCTAGCTTCACACTATAATAATAACTCAATAGAGAACAAGAGCAACTTGCTGGCCTCCCAACTTCCTTTTAAAGAACAGTAAAGGTCAATCTCCCATAAAAAGGGCTTTCATGCCCAGTTGTCAGCTGTGAGGCAGAAGTTGCTTAATACTTTGACAGGACAGAGGTCCCAGGAGGTATTCTTACATGTTCTCCAAACTACACAACATGATTCTGATAAGCTGAGAGCTGGATTTTTAATTCATTCTCAATCTAATAGCAGTCACTAATATTCATTCAATGATGCTGATGACAACAGACCTCAAATAATGCTTTATTATTTAAAATATAATTTACTTTAGGTTAGAAAAATGAAAGGTGTCAGTCATCTTGAGAATATTGTTATATTTCAATTGGAATCCTTTCCTTATAATTCTCACAGGATCCCTCCTGTCCACACTTTGAACTCCCCCATTTTATCCCTAGTTTTGTAGCTGACAACCTGCTGTCTGAGGCCTCTCCTTCTCTGGCCATATTCCCAGTAGACTATGCAGATTTCTTAAACCTTCTTCTTGCCCCATCCCTTGTCCCATGATAGCATTCACTGGAAACCTAATGGCTACACAAGTGATCTTTACTCTCCTTCTTGTCCTCCAATTCTAATTACTAAACCTCACAGGCCACCTGTTGTAGGCCACCAGTTAGAGGTTCACCTTTCATTCTGTCCCTATTCCAAGGGAGACTACTCAGACCTTTGGGGAAGATTCAGCTTCCTCCCTCCCATGAGCTCTTTCGGCAATTCTCCTCTAGCCTATCCCCATTTCTTCATTTTAGCTCCCAATACCTAGAAACCCATTCTATCCTGGGATTCCCAAAGGCCACACCTGGTAGGGTCTCAGAAGAACTCCGTATCATGGAACCCACAGCCACCATACTCTTCTAAAATCTAGAGAGGGCCACAGAAATCAGTGAATAGAACATCCACCCAACAAAGACAAAAATAGGTATCAATACCTAGAAGTACAATCACCCAAACCCAGATGCTTAAATGCCAGCATAAAAACACAACTAGCAGCCAGGACACCAAGTCTCCACCAGATCTTACCAACTCCACTATAGTTCTGAAAAATCCAATACAACTGAAGCATAATTCAAGGACCCAAAAATACCTATTATGATTATGCTCATGGATATTAAAGAAGATATGACCAAAATCCATAAATGAAATTCTTGAAGACACAAACCAATAGTGGAATGAAAAATGAAATCTCAGGACAGAATGTGGAAATGGAATCTCCAGAGAGAGCCCAAACTGAAAGAGACTGGCAATGAAAACTTTAGGAATTCAAACAGGAATGTCAGAGCAAATCCTACCAAGAGAATGCAAGACATGAAAAAGAGAATCTCAGATGTTAAAAATGAGATAAAAGAAATGGATACCCCAGTTAAAGAAAATGTTAAATGTAAAAAACTTCAGAAACAAAACATCAGGGAAACCCAGGATACTACGAAAAATCCAATCTATGAATAATAGGAATAGAGGTAGGAAAAGATACTCAGGTCAGAGGCACAGAAAATATTTTCAACAAAAATCATAGAGGAAAATTTCCCTGACATGCAGAAAGATATTATGAGGGTACAAGAAGCATACAGAACACCAAATTGAAGGGACCAGAAAAGAAACTCTCTTCAATCTACAATAATAAGAACACTAAACATATAGAACAAAAAAAGAATATTAAAAGCTGCAAATAAAAAAGGCCAAGTAACATATAAAGGTGGAACTATTGGAATTACACCTGACCTTTCAACGGAGACTCTAAAAGCCAGAAGCACATGGACATATATTCTATAAGTACAGAGGCCAGGCCAGCCTACTATACCTAGCAAAACTTTGAGTCACAATAGATAGAGAAAGAAAGACATTATAAAATAAAGGAAACACAAGGAATAAATAATCTCCAAAAGAAAATCAAAACAGGGGGACCTATTATGCAACAACAAAATATGGGAATTACAAATAGTCGTTGATAACTATCAACATCAATGGTCTTAATTTCTCCAATAAAAAGACACAGCCCACTAGACTGGATTGCAAAATAAGATTTATTTTTCTGATCGATCCATGCTTATCACCCTGTACAAAGCTTAAGTCCAAGTGGATCAAGGACCTCCACATCAAACCAGACACACTCAAACTAATAGAAGAAAAACTAGGGAAGCATCTGGAACACATGGGCACTGGAAAAAATTTCCTGAACAAAACACCAATGGCTTATGCTCTAAGATCAAGAATCGACAAATGGGATCTCATAAAACTCCAAAGCTTCTGTAAGGCAAAGGACACTGTGGTTAGGACAAAATGGCAACCAACAGATTGGGAAAAGATCTTTACCAATCCTACAACAGATAGAGGCCTTATATCCAAAATATACAAAGAACTCAAGAAGTTAGACCGCAGGGAAACAAATAACCCTATTAAAAAATGGGGTTCAGAGCTAAACAAAGAATTCACAGCTGAGGAATGCCGAATGGCTGAGAAACACCTAAAGAAATGTTCAACATCTTTAGTCATAAGGGAAATGCAAATCAAAACAACCCTTAGATTTCACCTCACACCAGTGCGATTGGCTAAGATCAAAAACTCAGGTGACAGCAGATGCTGGCGAGGATGTGGAGAAAGAGGAACACTTCTCCATTGTTGGTGGGGTTGCAGACTGGTAAAACCATTCTGGAAATCAGTCTGGAGGTTCCTCAGAAAATTGGACATTGAACTGCCTGAGGATCCAGCTATACCTCTCTTGGGCATATACCCAAAAGATGCCTCAACATATAAAAGAGACACGTGCTCCACTATGTTCATCGCAGCCTTATTTATAATAGCCAGAAGCTGGAAAGAACCCAGATGCCCTTCAACAGAGGAATGGATACAGAAAATGTGGTACATCTACACAATGGAATATTACTCAGCTATCAAAAACAACGAGTTTATGAAATTCGTAGGCAAATGGTTGGAACTGGAAAATATCATCCTGAGTGAGCTAACCCAATCACAGAAAGACATACATGGTATGCACTCATTGATAAGTGGCTATTAGCCCAAATGCTTGAATTACCCTAGATCCCTAGAACAAACGAAACTCAAGACGGATGATCAAAATGTGAATGCTTCACTCCTTCTTTAAATGAGGAAAAAGAATACCCTTGGCAGGGAAGGGAGAGGCAAAGATTAAAACAGAGACTGAAGGAACACCCATTCAGAGCCTGCCCCACATGTGGCCCATACATATACAGCCACCCAATTAGACAAGATGGATGAAGCAAAGAAGTACAGACCGACAGGAGCCGGATGTAGATCGCTCCTGAGAGACACAGCCAGAATACAGCAAATACAGAGGCGAATGCCAGCAGCAAACCACTGAACTGAGAATAGGTCCCCTATTGAAGGAATCAGAGAAAGAACTGGAAAAGCTTGAAGGGGCTCGAGACCCCAAAAGTACAACAATGCCAAGCAACCAGAGCTTCCAGGGACTAAGCCACTACCTAAAGACTATACATGGACTGACCCTGGACTCTGACCCCATAGGTAGCAATGAATATCCTAGTAAGAGCACCAGTGGAAGGGGAAGCCCTGGGTCCTGCTAAGACTGAACCCCCAGTGAACTAGTCTATGGGGGGAGGGCGGCAATGGGGGGAGGGTTGGGAGGGGAACACCCATAAGGAAGGGGAGGGGGGAGGGGGATGTTTGCCGGGAAACCGGGAAAGGGAATAACACTCGAAATGTATATAAGAAATACTCAAGTTAATAAAAAACAAAATTAAAAAAAAAAAAACAAAAAAAACAAAAAAAAAAAGATTTATCCTTCTGAATCCAAGAAACACATCAAGGATAGAAATTACCTCAGGGTAAAGAGATGGAAAAAGATATTCCAAAAAAAGTCCCTAAAAAGCAAGCTGGTATAGACATTTTAATATCTAACAAAACAGCGCAAACAAAAACTCATCAAAAGAGATGGAGTAGGGCATATTCATCAAATGAAAAATTCTCCAAGAGGACATTACAACTCTAAATATCTACACCAGACACAAGGGCATCTACGTTCATTTGAGAAGCACTATTACAGTATAAATCACATATTAACCTTCACACAGGCATAATAGGTGACTTCTATACCCCATCCTTATTAGACAGGTCATGCAGACAAAAATTATGTAGAGGAATGTGGGGGTTAAATGTCTTCATAAACCAAATGGACCTAACAGATATTTATAGTTAAAGCCAAACACAAAATATTATACATTCTCAGCAGCTCATGGAGCTTTCTCCAAAATTGACCACAAAGTTTCAATGGACAGAAAAAAATTGAAATAACACCCTGCATTTCATCTGAACACCATATATTAAAACTGGATATCAATATCAAACACAACAAAAACATCAGTAAGCTTACCATCAGAACACACGGAAACTGTACTACCGAATAAAAAAATTGTCAAGAACGAAATTTTAAAAAATATGATAAAATCTTTAGAATTGAATGAAAATGGAAACCCAATGTGCTCAACTTATGGGACACAGTGAAGGCAGTTTTAAGAGGCAAATTCATAGCACTAAGTGCCTCCAGTCGCTAATTGGAGAGATCTCACATTAGTAGCTTAATAGTACAACTGAAAGTTCTAGAACGAGAAGAAGAAATAACACCCCAAAAGAGTAGAATTCAAGAAATAGTCAATCTTGGGGCTAAAACCAATAAAATAAAAACGAAACCACAAAGGATCAGTGAAACAAAGACACTTGCTCAGCGGTGTCCATTGTTACTCTGTTCATAATAGCCAGAAATTAGAAACTGTCTAAATGCCTGTCAATGGGAGAATGGATAAAGAAAATGTGGTATACTTACACAATGAATATTACTCAGTTGTTAAAATAAATAAAATGTACAATTATGTCCATAGATTATTTTTTAAAAAAATCATCCAGAATTAGGTAACCCCAAAAGACAAACATGTTATGTATTCACTCATGTGGATATTATCTAAGTCTTTTATAAGCATGAAACAATTCATATAACCACATTTTTGGGTAGAAAGGAAGGGACTATGGGGGAGGGATGGATCTCCCTAGGAAGTGAAAATAAAGTAGTTATAGAGGGATGTGAGGGAATTTGAATGGAAGAATCAAATGATGAGGAGGAGAGAAGAGGAGGGAGAAGGAGGGAATATGGGAAGTGACATCTAAAAGTAGTGTAGCTGGATCATCTGGTAGACCTATTTCTAGTTTTTTGAGCAATCTCCACAATGATTTTCTTAGTGGCTGTATCAGTTTGCACATGGACCAGCAGTGCATAAGTGTTCTCTTTCTCACATCTCTGCTAGTATTTGCTATCATTGGTTTTATTAATCTTCACCATTCTGACCAGGGATAAAACAAAACCTCATAGGTAGTTCAGTTTGCATTTCTTTGTTGGCTAAGGATTGTCGAACACTTTCAAATTATTTTTTTAATCATTTGAAGTTTCATCTTCTGAGAATTCTCTATTTAGTTCCATATCCGATTTTTAATTGGGCTGCTTGCTTTCTTGATGCTTGCGTTTTTTGTTTGTTTTAATAAATAAAATTTTATTATGAAGAGCTTCCAAATGGAACATATGATAGCACTAGATTAACCTGACCCAAAGCCTACACATCTCAATGGACTGGTATAAAATTAAACAGCCATTTTGAAGGTGCATCACTTCATACCTGGTTTTATGCTTTTATTTTCAAATCTATTTAATGCACTTATCCATCACACACACACACACACACACACACACACACAGAGAGAGAGAGAGAGACAGAGAGAGACAGAGAGAGACAGAGAGAGACAGAGAGAGACAGAGAGAGACAGAGAGAGACAGAGAGACAGAGAGACAGAGACTATGACAGAGTTAAGTCAGATTAAGTCAAAATCTTGGTCATCCCTTGGAGTCTATGATCCCGCAGAAGGCAGTTTCCAAAACACCAGACCGAATGAAGTGCCCACTATTACTCTATATCTGGGACCTGTGTCAATTACTTAGTCTTTGTGTGCTCAGTACAGGGGGTCAGAAAGTCCTTCCTCATGCTTGTAATTCCGATGTATTATCTACTTTCTTCTGAAGTATATACAGTCTATCAGGCCTTCGATCTATTTAGAGTTGAATTTTGCGCAGGCTCAGAGATACGGATCTAGTTTCACTCTTCAACTTGGAGCTATCTTGTCTGATCAACATTATTTATTGAATGTGGTGTCTTTTGTGTTTGGCTGTCCCTTTAAGACGGGGAAGGCTGAGAGAAATAGTTCCTTAGTAATGTCGGTTTTCCCCTAACCATGTCAGTTCTGGACAAGGGTTGGAATGCCATGCTAGTTTGGTGTGTGATTCTATGGGGTTAAAGTGAAAACTAAAATATAGCAACTCTACCCATTCATTTCCCTCCTTCTTTTGGTTAATCTGATTAAAGGTTTGTCAATCCTTTAAATCCACTCGAAGAGCCAACTCTTTGTTTCCTTATTCTTTGCACTCCTTTTTTTCCACTTCTCATTTGTTATCAGCCCCTGATTTTTATTATCCCTTGTCTGCTCTTTGTGTGTATTGTTTTTCTAAGGCTTTCAGATAAATCATTAAGTTATTTAAGATCACTCTAGTTTTTTTAAAAAAGAATCTTGTATATAAGTACTCTATATAATTTCTATTCTTCCCTCTCACCTTCCCATTCTTCTTTTGTAACCCCAAATTCCCTCTCAAATTCATGATATCTTTTTTAATTATTGACACATATACATGCTACACCACACACACACACATACACACACACACACACACACACACACACACACACACTCTATCTTGGTTATGTTCTTTGAGATCTTATAACAAGAATTAGGGGTATGAAGTTAGGAAAATGTTACTGGTTGTTAATATCTTACGTATATCTTTGGGTATTCTTTTTTTTTAAATTTATTTAATACTTAATAATAATTCTTTGGTTTCCGGGCAAACATCCCCCTCCCCCCTCCCCTTCCTTATGGGTGTTCCCCTCCCAACCCTCCCCCCATTGCCGCCCTCCCCCCAACAGTCTAGTTCACTGGGGGTTCAGTCTTAGCAGGACCCAGGGCTTCTCCTTCCACTGGTGCTCTTACTAGGATATTCATTGCTACCTATGAGGTCAGAGTCCAGGGTCAGTCCATGCATAGTCTTTAGGTAGTGGCTTAGTCCCTGGAAGCTCTAGTTGCTTAGCATTGTTGTACATATGGGGTCTCGAGCCCCTTCAAGCTCTTCCAGTTCTTTCTCTGATTCCTTCAACGGGGGTCCTATTCTCAGTTCAGTGGTTTGCTGCTGGCATTCGCCTCTGTATTTGCTGTATTCTGGCTGTGTCTCTCAGGAGAGATCTACATCCGGCTCCTGTCGGTCTGTACTTCTTTGCTTCATCCATCTTGTCTAATTGGGTGGCTGTATATGTATGGGCCACATGTGGGGCAGGCTCTGAATGGGAGTTCCTTCAGTCTCTGTTTTAATCTTTGCCTCTCTCTTCCCTGCCAAGGGTATTCTTGTTCCCCTTTTAGAGAAGGAGTGAAGCATTCACATTTTGATCATCCGTCTTGAGTTTCATTTGTTCTAGGCATCTAGGGTAATTCAAGCATTTGGGCTAATAGCCACTTATCAGTGAGTGCATACCATGTATGTCTTTCTGTGTTTGGGTTAGCTCACTCAGGATGATATTTTCCAGTTCCAACCATTTGCCTACGAATTTCATAAAGCCGTTGTTTTTGATAGCTGAGTAATATTCCATTGTGTAGATGTACCACATTTTCTGTATCCATTCCTCTGTTGAAGGGCATCTGGGTTCTTTCCAGCTTCTGGCTATTATAAATAAGGCTGCGATGAACATAGTGGAGCACGTGTCTTTTTTATATGTTGGGGCATCTTTTGGGTATATGCCCAAGAGAGGTATAGCTGGATCCTCAGGCAGTTCAATGTCCAATTTTCTGAGGAACCTCCAGACTGATTTCCAGAATGGTTGTACCAGTCTGCAATCCCACCAACAATGGAGGAGTGTTCCTCTTTCTCCGCATCCTCGCCAGCATCTGCTGTCACCTGAGTTTTTGATCTTAGCCATTCTCACTGGTGTGAGGTGAAATCTCAGGGTTGTTTTGATTTGCATTTCCCTTATGACTAAAGATGTTGAACATTTCTTTAGGTGTTTCTCAGCCATTCAGCATTCCTCAGCTGTGAATTCTTTGTTTAGCTCTAAACCCCATTTTTTAATAGGGTTATTTGTCTCCCTGCGGTCTAACTTCTTGAGTTCTTTGTATATTTTGGATATAAGGCCTCTATCTGTTGTAGGATTGGTAAAGATCTTTTCCCAATCTGTTGGTTGCCGATTTGTCCTAACCACAGTGTCCTTTGCCTTACAGAAGCTTTGCAGTTTTATGAGATCCCATTTGTCGATTCTTGATCTTAGAGCATAAGCCATTGGTGTTTTGTTCAGGAAATTTTTTCCAGTGCCCATGTGTTCCAGATGCTTCCCTAGTTTTTCTTCTATTAGTTTGAGTGTATCAGGTTTGATGTGGAGGTCCTTGATCCACTTGGACTTAAGCTTTGTACAGGGTGATAAGCATGGATCAATCTGCATTCTTCTACATGTTGACCTCCAGTTGAACCAGCACCATTTGCTGAAAATGCTATCTTTTTTCCATTGGATGGTATTCTTAAGTTTGCATTACTTAGTTATTTATCAAGTTTCTTATTATTAGGAAATATTTACAACCAATCCCTGGCGGCTTCAAAGAGCCCTTTTAGATAGCCTCTAACATGTGAAAAGGGTGTATGACTTGATGTTTCTTTTATATCTTCTTTAGTTTGTCCTATAAAGTCACTATCAAAATATGTTGGCTGATAGGTTTCCTGAATCGCTAAGGAATGATACCCCAGATGAAAATAGTATGAAGAAGCAAAGAACGTTTATTCCTGCATGGAGTGACCCAATTCCATCAGGATGGAAGGACCCCAACTGAATTCACAAATTCAATTTTGGTGGGTTTTCTCTCTAGAGGTCTGGATGATGCTATGGTTCAGAATAACTATTCTTGCTTCAGGCCAAGGAGGAGTAGTTCTTGACCCCCTTGGCTGCAAGCTTGGCTAACTGTCCTTTTGCAAGCTGGGAGGGTACCTCTTGACATAAGCCTGCAGTTGTTCCAGTAACTGACTTGCCCTGTTCTGCGGAGTAGGAACTCAGGCCTGGTCTCCTACATTGCTAGTCTGCAGCCTGTCCTGAAGTCAGCTTGGCTCAGGCCACTTTACTCCTTTCAGGTAAGAACTCTTTTCTTACCTTGAATACCTAGGTCTTTAGAGGGCTGCTTTGACCTTCAAATATTTGCCTAAGATTTCTTCCAAGATTTATCTGGGGACAGATAATAGTGTTTCTATTTATAAGATTTTGGTCAAGTTTGGAACAAGTTTTAGAACTCAGGATGACAGAACAAGAAGAGTAGAAACGTGCCATGTGCTGTGGAGCATCTCACAAAATCAGAGCCTCTCTGCTTCCTCAAGCTGAGTCCCTCTTTCTTCTACTGATAGAACAAGGGCGTCTCTGACATTCAGATTATATCTTGTGCTTTTCTTATAAAGAACAAATTTCACGTGACACCGGTTATCTTCCAGAACAGCATAAAATATGTGCTCATTATGTACAGGTGAATCTCTTTGAGCAAAAGTTGAAGCATAAGAAAGATTCTAGAATTTACACCTGGCCGTACTAAAATAAGACAAGATCAAGGCTTTCTTGAAGACTTAATCAGGAGAAAATGGTAAAAAAACAAAACAAAACCACAATAGATGTCTGTAGGTGGGAGTATAATGACAATACTTAACTTAACAGACCTTAAGAGAACATGTGCAAAATTGCCGAAATGTAAACTGAGAAACCTTTACCAGAGGCTTCAGACTCCTCTTCCAGCTAGAGTAGCCTTGGAGTACTTGATACAGCTATATGAACAAGCCAGTCTCTACCCCTTTGTCAGCAGAAACAATTCTGGGGTATTCAGCTAAGTTAGATAGGCCAAGTGTTGCCCTACCCTTTAAGTTTTCCCTTGATGTCATGAGTTTTAGGCAGAGAGATTTGATCAGGTTTGATCTTCAACAGGTGAAAAATGTGCCTCTTTACTACTGCAGTGTCTCCCTGTCCGGGTTTTCTCTACTGCCCTGTAGGATCTATAGGGGGATCTGGGAGAGCAAGTTTAGCTCCTTACAAGCCCACCTCCAAACATATATCCTTTTGTCTTTGACCATCCCTCCCACCCCTCCATCACAATGGAAGAATATTATTATAGTTTCTCAAGACACCATTGTAGCACAGCTGTGGTTCCCAGCCCATCCCCTAAATTATGTCTCCTCATTAATCATTCTTCTCTTTGTCTCTGTGCTTACTTGACAACTTTAAATTAAGTCTTTTTTCTACTTAAACAACAATGAAACAATGGTTTAAAAAACATTTCCCCCTTTTTCTTATTCTAATTAATTTCTTTAAACTCTGTCACTTTTACCCAAGTTATTTGAAAGTAATATTTCCAAGACCTTAAAATATATATGTGCTACTCTAAAATTTTTTGCATGTGTCAGTTCATTTAGTTATCATAATCAATTTTTACTATACCAAGTTTATACATTAGGAAAAAGAGGGCTAGAACTGCTGTATTAGTTGCATTAAGTTCCAGAACCAGTTAAATGTGGAGATGAGGTATCGCCAGAGATAACCGACCTCCAATACCCATCAGGCCCTTCTTTTCTGTCCAAAAAAGAAGTTTCCACTCAATGCCCTGAGTGCTTCGCACAGTACCCTATCCCTCTTCAATCCTAGGGAAACCATTCTTGCCAATATCTACTTCTTAAAACTAATGGAAGATTTCAAGTTTAACTTATTTGAGATCATGAGTAGAACTTGACACATTGACATTTCTAGGCACATTACTTACTTCGACTATGTTTGCTTATATTCTGAATTTCTTATTCAACATTTCTAATACAGAACTTGTTTTATACTCCCAAAGATTTATATGAACTCAGTAGTTGAGTTGTGGGTAATAATGAGATGATATATATCTAAGCCAATGTTAATTTATTTTTCTGTTACCTATAGAGTTGCCTTGAAATTTTAATTTATAAGATTTTCCTTACATAAGAAAATTTAGATTTAAGAATCTAAATGCATTTGTAATGTAGTTTGTCCAAGAACTATATTAAGCATTCTTCTTATAACCTACCTATCCATCTATCATTCTTATCTATCTATCTATCTATCTATCTATCTATCTATCTATCTATCATCTATCTGTCTATCATTAGCAAGGGATGAATAAATCATAAAGAAACCATTATCTTTGTGAAAGTTTGGATGTACACACACACACACACACACACACAAACACTACAGACTGCACAGGATTTTGTAAGTTTATGAATTAGTCTGTCATCAACAACATTGGTAACATTTGCTGTATCTGACACATAATACACTAGTGTAGGCCTGAACACAAGGGTCCCTCAAGGCTCTGTGGAAGCTGACAAGGTCAACACCTCCTCCATGTTCTCCTAAGTCACACTGCACATACACAGAACAGCAAACCAGGACAATGAAACTGCCATTGCATGCCCCAGATCCAGCAGACCTGGGCAGCAAGCCCTGAGGACACATCCCTCAGATGCATTGAGCAGAGAAGAACATTGTCACAGAAAACTGATTTGATTTCCCTCCAAGATGATGTTTTCAGACGATGGTGAGAAAATGGAGGAAAATAGCGGCTTCACATAACAACACATTTAATAACTTTTTTCTTTCAGTGTACAGGAGTATAAAAGATGTTCCTTCTTCCATTTTGGTGGCCGGTCAGCCATTCCATTTATCTGGGCTGAAGGGAGCTAAGTTCTGGGCTGCATTCTGAGCCAGTAGTAATCCTTTCTGTCTTGCTCAGTCTTACTCCTGAATCTAAGTTGAGTTTCCTTCTGAATTTGCAGAAATGTCAATATGTTCACATTTGTGCCATCACTGGCCATAACAGACAAGCTATGGAATCAATCTAGTCACATCTCCAGAAGACCATAATGGCACATTATTTGACCATAACTATGGATGAAGGCCTGTTATCTGCAGTAACATGGCTGAGCCTAGAGGACTCACTGAAATAAGGAAGGAACATGAAGCCAAACAGTAGTACTCACTTGTGGAACCCCAAAACTGATCTTGTACAACTAGAGAGTAGAAAAAAAAAGGTTACTAGATCCTGAGGTATGGATATATATATATATATATATGTATATATATATACACATACATACATACCTTTATATATATACATACACATATATATGTATATATACATATATATATATATATATATATATACACAGAGGATGCAATTAGAAGGGAGGAAGAACTTTGAGTGTTTGATGATCATTGATGATCAGGTAAGTATGCTTTACAACAATTAATTGAATACTTTAAAAGTAGCTGACACAGAGGAGTTTGAATGCCTCTCAAGGGAAAGAACTCACGAACATTTGAGGGAATCGATATGCTAATTATCCTGATAATATAATTACACACTATGTGCATTTTTAAACTGTCACAGTGTCGTCCATGGTTCTGTACATTAACGTTTTCAATTTTGAGGAAGAATATTTGGACATACTTCGAAATGAACATTACAAAACTGATGTAGAGGGTCACTGGCCTGTCCATAGCCATTGCGACATCATCATCTCCCTTCCTACTGATTCTCCTAAGACCTTTAACACCCCTTCAGGGAAGTTATGGCAAATGATACTTTTACACTATAGGAAACAAAACAATAAAAAGTGACAGAGAGTTGAAATAAGTATAGAAACTACTCACTAATGTCTCATCAGATAATGTCTGGGGAAGGAAAGAGTTCCAGAGAAGGAGAGGGGTACGTAAAATATAACTTAAGACAGAGATCCAATTAAACACCAATTTCTAGAAGTTTTCATTTAGTCAATATAATACATATTTCAGTCTCATTATGGTGTTTTCCCAAATATCAAATACCAAACTAAATTATAATCACTTGCCAGAAGGAGGAAAAAAAACTCAACTTAGATTCAGGAGTAAGACTGAACGAGACAGAAAGGATTACTACTGGCTCAGAATGCAGCCCAGAACTTAGCTCCCTTCAGCCCAGATAAATGGAATGGCTGACCGGCCACCGAAATGGGAAAAGGAACATCTTTTATACTCCTGTACACTGAAAAAAAAGTTATTAAATGTGTTGTTATGTGAAGCCGCTATTTTCCTCCATTTTCTCACCATCGACTGAAAACATCATCTTGGAGGGAAATCAAATCAGTTTTCTGTGACAATGTTCTTCTCTGCTCAATGCATCTGAGGGATGTGTCCTCAGGGCTTGCTGTCCAGGTCTGCTGGATCTGGGGCATGCAATGGCAGTTTCATTGTCCTGGTTTGCTGTTCTGTGTATGTGCAGTGTGACTTAGGAGAACATGGAGGAGGTGCTGACCTTGTCAGCCTCCACAGAGCCTTGAGGGACCCTTGTGTTCAGGCCTACACTAGTGTATTATGTGTCAGATACCGCAAATGTTACCAATGTTGTTGATGACAGACTAATTCATAAACTGATGAAATCTTGTGCAGCCTTGAGTATGCTCTCTCTCTCTCTCTCTCTCTCTCTCTCTCTCTCTCTCTCTCTGTGTGTGTGTGTGTGTAATCAAGATGATTACTTTCATAGGATTTCTTCATCCCTTGCTAAGAAGATAGATAGATAGATAGATAGATAGATAGATAGACAGACAGACAGGATAGAGATATATAAAGAACTAGAAAATAAGAAGGCATAATATAGTTCTTTCAATATGCCCACAAATGTGGACATATTGACATTTCTGCGCATTCAATATGCTGAATTTGCTCATCAGTTACAACACTTTCTGCACGAATATGTAGGTTGTGTGCATATAAGATACCATCATCTGTGAGGACAGATGGTTTAATTCTCTGTTTCCTATTTTAATTCCCTTTATTTCTTTCTCTCTTAAAATCCTTTATGGGCCGGACTTTCAGTATTAACTTATACAAGGTGGTGAGTGTGGTCTTTCTTCTCTTATGGCCTATTTTAGAGGAGACTCTGGACCTTGCCCAGTTAAATGTGTTATGGGTTGTGGGTGTCCAAAGACTTAATCTGTGGTTTAACGTTTGACCTACCCTAGAGAAATCTCCATCTGTAGTTGAAAAGCATGTGGGTTCAATAGGCAGAGAGTGCAGTGTTCTGGATATCTTGAGAGGTACACCTGTTTCATGAGAAGCTTTTTAGTTCAATGTTATTTTGCTGAATTTCTTCCCAGTTTTGAACGTGGAATGTTAACATTCTCCTTTTATTCGGTGGCCATACCCGCTTCCCCATTGGATCCCAATAATTTTTTTTTAGGTTTATAGGTTTTGGTGCCCTAGTGTTTCTTTTACATACACAGACAATTGTTTGATCCTTGTGCTAAACTTATCACTTTACACTTAAGCGATTTGTGTGTGTGTGTGTGTGTGTGTGTGTGTGTGTGTGTGTGTGTGTTGATGGGTTTCTTGTAAAAATCTGTTTCTTCTGACCAGCATAGCTGTCGTGGCCTGCCAATGACTGTTGCTGAGGAACTGAAATACAATCATGATTCAACACATTCTGGGGACTACAGGTGACGCTGTTCAAGAGCTCTTTACTGGGCTCTGCTGAAGCTTTTATCCCAATATAGATCAAGGTTCAACAGGGACAGAAAGCAGCACGCATCTCTCATCACTACCACCAGTTGTGTGCAGGGTACAGAAGATCTCATGGCCAAATGGGGAGTGCGTGCACAATGCCCCTGAGTGTCTAAGCTGCATTGCTGAACAGGGAGGGGGCTGCTTGCTTTTCATATTCCTCCAGCATGGAGAGGCATTCCCAAAGGGAGTAAAAAAGAGCTATGGGAACAGGGCTCACAGAGCCGTACAGTGTAGGAAAGTCTATTACGTGCAGGACACATGTCCCCCCCTTTTCTGGGAACACATCAAGAGCAATACAAACACCATATGATATATGTTCGTGAGGCATTGAAAACCACAGGTAAAATTAAATTCAAAGTTATGTTACATGCCTGTGGTTCCAGAAAGGGAAAGCGCCAAGAAAACCAATTCTACCAGCTACACCAGGAAGGAGTCATGATGTTAGTGATGCCCTCGAGCAGTTGGTCCACCAGTTGAGAGAATCTGTAATATTGAAGATACCATCGGGAAACTGTTCAGGGCCAAGTGTGCTGTTTCAGCAGTAAATAATCAACGGCAGCTTGGTTATTTATAAAAACCAGTATTCAAAGTTCCTTCATTTTTGTATCTAACTCTCCTAACATAGAAACCATGACGTGGCAGTTTTGCTGAAGATGCGAGCCAATTGGAAGATTTGATGCTGAAGATTCACTCTCAGTCTTAGGACTGGAAGCTTGGTGGAAGCTACCATTTGGTGAGGGCTTAACAATTGCAGAGAGTCATGGCAAGTAGATACCACACTTCCAGTCACTCTATGTGTGTGTGTTAGCTGACAAGGGCAGCAGTGAAAAGTCTCTGCCAACAGGGCAGTATCCTGAGAAACTTGCTGACAACGTCCAAAAGGCTGTGTGGTAACCTAGGAAGGTCTCTCCAGAAGGCAAAGATGTATTTCCTTCTATAACACATTTAGGGGGTGCATGGTCAGTATTAATACACTCAATACATAAGTAATGACCCTGCATCCAAAAGGTAATGGGCTATGGCTGAGTTATATGTCCTAAGTGGAACACCTTGTGAAGTGACCTTGTCACTTGTGACATTAACATAGTCATCATAGCTTATTGATAATCAAACCAGCTTTTTTGAGATGGAGGACAGAGTTTCTCTCCTGAACACAAAGTGAGGTTTTGAACACGGTACTGTAGCCACTTTGGCCCGCAAAGCTGTTGATTAAGAGTAACGGTGGATCCAAACAAGAAGTCTACCTTTAAAGTAGCATTAGTGTAAAAAAATAATTGCAGTCCTGTTTTCAATTTTGCATAAGTGTAACGCCCTGTCTCAGATATAAAGGTGGGCGTCTTTAAAAATATGAAGTCTTTAGACTTTATAAATATTTCTTGTATTCTGTTTAGGGGTATTCTTCCAAAGACCCCCCTCACACAATCTTGGCTGTGCACCTCTAGCCCACCGTTAACACCGTCTTCATCTGACGGAACCAATAACAGTTTCACAGTATATGAAAGTACATTTAGCAACAGTGGAGAGCTGATTACAGTGGGACCCACAACAGAGACAGCTGGTCGATAGATCTCTTATATAGCGAGAAAATGAATGTTAGCGAACATCCCGAGGAACAGAGTGGTGGGGGCGACAGCCAGTCCTCCTGCTCCCTGAATGAAGTGCTAGGCCTCTTCTGTAAGGCTCTCCCTTTCCTCTTCTCCTCATATTTGCTGCCTGTGAGGCAGGGATTGTGTTGTGAGTGATGCTTCCAGGGGTTTCTCATAAGCAAAATCACAATTCATGACCGTGTTTTAGTCTCCATGCCGGCACCCAGATGCCATTTCTATCTTCTGTGAAACTGAAAACATACTGCCAACCCCATGGCTTAGAAGGCCAGGGTTCCAAGCGTTACCGATTTCACTTTTCCACCAAACTGGTTGGGGAGCTGGTGGCAATGGCCCAGCAGCACACTGCTGCTATGCGACAAAACACCCACCCATTATTATTCAAAGTTTTAACGTTTATAGAATGTAAAGTAGGGAACAATAAATCTTTGGGGGAGGTAAAGTTTCCACCTTTTATGTTTTTAAAGAAACATTTCTATGGTAGGGTGTTTATGGTCAACCGTCCCTGCAGTTTTAAAGGGATATCTGTTATATGCTTAGTGTGTCAATCAGCTAAGAAATTTCCACAGTGGTTTGAGATTAAAATGAAACAATAAATTGTTTTAAGTGCTTATGTTAGGTTTCAGGTATTTTGGTGGGTTTGAATGTATCAAATTTGGAACTTGAATTAACTGTAAATTTTAAATAATGTAAGGACTTTTGCTTTATGGGTACCACCTTGGTCCCTAAGTATCTCCAGGGTCTTCTTTAGAAATACAGAAGGACACACAGGGTCAGTGTGGGAAGGGATCCTGGTTTGTGCTTGATGTTGGAGAAGTGATCTCATTCCTTTGAAAGAAATTGTTATTCATTCAAATACTAAGTGAAGTGGGATAATTTATTGTCAGTAAAGCATGGAAAAGAGTTTCTAAGGAACAAGGTCTCAACAGTCTTAGAGCTAGAACCTCACTCAAAGAAGCAGCTAGGGGGTTGGGGATTTGGCTCAGTGGTAGAGCGCTTGCCTAGCAAGCGCAAGGCCCTGGGTTCGGTCCCCAGCTCCGGAAAAAAAAAAAAAGAAGTAGCTAGATTGTCCAATAGAGACCCTTTTCTTCCAGTTGAAGGGGGCACCCTTTCCCCAAATTCTCCTCCTTTTATATTCATTTACTGTGGTGACTTGAATAAGAATGGACACCATAGGCTCACATATTTGAATGCTTGGTTACAAGAAGTAGCAGTATAGGAGGCATGACCTTGTTGGAGTAGGTGTGGTCTTGTAGGAAGTGTGTCACTGGGGGTGGGCTTTAAGGTTTCAAAAGCACAAGCCAGGTCTAGTGGTGCTTTCTCCCTACTACCTGCTGATCTGGATGTAGAAGTCTCAGCTACTACTCCAGCACCACCTCTGCCTGTATTCTGCCAATGCTCCCAGCCATGGAACTAAACCTCTGAATCTGTAAGCAAGCCCTAGTTCAAAGCTTTTTTTTAAAATAAGAGTTGCCTTGGTCATGGTATCTTTTCACACCAATAGAACAGTGTCATTTACTCATGCACATACGCAAAAAAAAAAAATATTTTCACTCCAAGCTATTTTATTTCCCGAGGGGTGACCCTGGAGCTGCAGGCCACTCCAGCTGACCTAGTCGGATCTATTTTAAGAGATTTTCTGAGCGTGGTTTATCCAGGACTTCAGGTAAGAATGACAGGAAGCTTAATGCAGGGAGTGTTAAAGGGCACACGCAAAGGGTTGATGAGTGCTGGACCTCAAACTCCAAAATGACACTGCAAAACAAAATTTTAGCATAATTTCTGTGGAGGATAGAATGGATCTGATCTCCTAATAAAATGAGGGTTGTGTTCTGCATACTAATTACATTGCCAGTGGAAAGAGAAGGGATGGGGAGAATAAGAAAAGGACGAGGCACAGCATAAACAAATCTTTAATGAAACAGACCTATACTCTAGTCTAATTAAAGTTCTCATGATATACAACGGCAGGCATTTCTTGCCACTCCTTATGTCCTGGCTTTGACTTCAAACAGTAGATTTCTTTGTTTTGTTGTTAAAGTCATTATTTTGTTTCAGTAACACAAACTTTTTATTATGTCGAGATTTAAGTCAAAATAAGTAACAAGTCGATCTGAGTAATTATAATTTTTTTTTGCCTTCTGTTTCTTTAGTCTGATTAAAGTTTGGGACAGATGGATATGGGTGGTCAGTGTTTGGTGACTGAACATCTTACAAAACCTAATGAACGTTTTAAGATACCGTTGGGGCTGTTGGACAATATGTTGTGTTATCCAGAAGCCTGAAAGAGCGTTATAGGCGTAAACAATTTACGAAAAGGGTAAATGTTTGTTTAGTATTTTCTAGAGCATGGGAGTCAAACATCTCATCTCTAGAATTTGACAGGAAAGGAAAGTCGGGCTACTGTATACAGCCTTATAGTTAAAAATAGAAACAAGCTGTGAGCAAACTGCCTAGCTAACAGACACAGGCTCCTTATGATTCTGCGGAGGGAGCCTTCTGGCTTTCACTGAGTGGTCGTGATTTGAATGAGGAAGGAAACATAAGAAAGGCTGGTAATTTCTAAGATCTGACCTCTACGGCCTGCTGAGCTTGTGTGATTGCCTCCTGCTGTCAGATAGACGGGCTGTTATCCATTTTTATAGTCATTCTCTCAGCACTAGGAGGATAGACCCAGAAATGTCTACTTCATCATATCTTCTGAGTCTCTATGCCATACTTGCTAATCAGTTTCTGAAAAGAGAAAGAGTAAGATATTGGATAAATTCAGAAAAGGAATTGCTCAAATTAATTTTGACAGTGTTAATGTCATATTCATAGTGTGAGAATTTTTAACTTTCCTTTGGGGTCGGGACAATAGAAGCGGGAGAGGTTAGAAGGTCATGATTCCTCAGTTTAAATACGCAGTTCTTCCTATGGTGAGGCTGAGTTTGTATACCAGGCTGGAAAGGAAGAACATTTCAAAAGCTGAAATCAATAAAAGTCGGTGGAATAAAGGAATGTAAGCATGGGGCCATTGTGCTCTCGGCATGCCGCCGGCTCTCCCTGCTCATGATTAAGACTGTCCACCTGGGATTCTGAAATGCTCTGTGTGATCAGGTGGGACCACGGTGCCACTGCTGTGAGGAGTCTCTGCTAGTGCATACCAGTTCTTTGTTCCAGAAAGAGCAGAGATCTGAACTCAAACCACACACACACACACACACACACACACACACACACACACACACACGACCCCTAGGTTTCATCAAAGCATTGCAAGTCACTCCTGGATAAAAAGGGAGAAGGCCTCAGACTCAGCATCATAGTTTTTCTCCTCCATTAACTGCTCGAGGCTAAGACCACTTTGCTTGGAGGGAGTGTAGGTCTTAATGCCTGTTCTTCATGATGAGTATTTCCAAGCTTGCTTTCCTTTATTCTTTCTTTCCTTGATGACTACATTTGTTCCTATCCCATCATGCCCTGAGAACCTCTGCTTTTGTTTTTCCTTTCCAGTTGTTAGGACATAAACTGGCTGGGAAAAAACGTTTATTCCATACTCTCTAGATTATGGGTAGATTATTCACACTGCTCATCCTACTCCCTTACAGATTGTACATTTGAGGGAAGAGGACAAATGACACATTTAGTCTAGAGATTTTTGTGAAGGTGGATCTTACATAAGCAGAACAAAATTAGGAATCTTTTAAGGTCACTGGCTATTGAAGAGTCATATAGGGCAAATATTCTAAACAACAGACCCTTTTCCATGGTCACTAATGATGAAGGAGAGGGTGTAGGTATACACATGTGTTGGTAAAATCTGAAGATTTCTGTAAAGTGTTTTCTATAAAGGAAGGACATTCAGGGAAACCACCAGGATTAAAAGGGGATGCATTAAGCATACAAGAAATCAATTGTTCCTATAGGGTAGGAGAACAAAATAATGTCAGACTGCTGGGTTCTGAACACGTGAAGTGATTTGCCTTCTAGGTCCTGGCTTCCCAGAGTGAAGAAGAGGTGTATAGCTTCAAGGTTTAGCCCCTTGAGTACTCTGATGAAACCCAGGGTCATGTGTGTGTGTGTGTGTGTGTGTGTGTGTGTGTGTATCTGTGTATGTGTGTGTCTGTCTGTCTGTCTGTCTGTCTGCCTCTGTGTGTGTCTGTCTCTCTCTCTGTGTGTCTGTCTGTCTGCCTCTCTATGTGTGTGTGTTTGTGTGTCTGCCTGCCTCTCTCTCTCTCTCTCTCTCTCTCTCTCTCTCTCTCTCTGTGTGTGTGTTTGTGTGTCTGTCTGTCTACCCCTCTCTCTCTGTGTGTGTGTTTGTGTGTCTGCCTCTGTCTCGCTCTCTCTGTCTGTCTGTCTGTCTCTCTCTGTGTTTATCTATCTCTCTGTGTGTCTGTCTGTCTGCCTCTCTCTCTATGTGTATGTGTTTGTCTGCCTCTCTCTCTCTCCCCCCTCTCTCTCTGTGTCTGTCTGTCTGTCTCTCTATCTATCTCTGTGTGTGTGTCTGTCTCTCTCTGTGTGTGTTTGTGTGTCTGTCTGTCTCTCTGTGTTTGTCTGTCTGCCTCTCTCTGTGTGTGTGTCTGTCTGTCTCTCTCTCTCTATCTCTGTGTGTGTGTCTGTCTGTCTCTCTGTGTGTGTTTGTGTGTCTGTCTGTCTGTCTCTCTCTATCTCTGTGTGTGTGTCTGTCTGTCTCTGTGTGTGTGTGTTTGTGTGTCTGTCTGTCTGTCTCTCTCTCTGTGTTGTGTTTGTCTGCCTCTCTCTCTCTCTCTCTCTCTCTCTCTCTCTCTCTCTCTGTGTGTCTGTGTGTGTGTGTGTGTGTGTTCTGTTAAGCCTTCTATTGCTGAGCGTCCCACACAGCCCCACAACCAAACTCTTGCCATTTCACTCTCTTCCCTGTTCACTCATCTTCTCAGAAACCCAGAGTCCTGTCCTTTGCCAGGCCAGTGCAAAGCTCCGCTTACTCAGTGGGTCATGGGAGAGCCAGCGTCCCTGTTCAGACCTTCTTCTAAGCTAGCATCCTGCATCCAATGCCCTGGCCTAGACTCATCCCCTGCCTGCCTTGCAAAGGATCTTTAGGCTTACGCCACCTTCTTTACTCACGGGCCCCTCCCACAGGTGGTCACATCCAAGCTTTCCTCCCAGCAAAAGCTATCCCCACTCCAGGTTTACACCAGGAACCTGTACATCAGTCCAATCCACTCTGTACACTTGACTTCATCTCACCCAAGCCATTTCCAGCCTCTAGGCCCAACCTGCCCACACATCCTCTCTTCTGCTCTAACTCATTCTGTTTATATCAGACTTAGAACAGAGGAAACCCACACGCCCAGATCTCATCATAAATATGCCAACAACATTAAAGATTAAGCCAATATCTTCTTTCTGAACCCTATTAATCATATAGAACTACCTATGAGAATGACTTAGATAGCCTACAAGAATTACCTAGATAAACCTCAGGATGTATAACTTTTTTTAAAAAAATCATAAACTTTATCACAGAATTCAAGTAGCTTAAAGAAGACACATAAAAATAGCTCAATGAAATTAAGAAGAAAGAACTTAAGGAGAATAAATACTTGAATGGTGCCTAAGAAAACACAAGCATGGGCTGATAAAAATCCAGACAATCCCGGCCATGAGAATGTAATTCAAGAAGGACATGGGAGCCGTCAAGAGGACTCAAGCTGAGAAGAAGATGGAGTTGAAACACCCAATAACTCAAGTAGAAAACTGAAAGGAAAGTCTTCATGTAGAGGGAATCAAGTAACCTATCAGGACTCCAGATAAAATAGAAAATGTAGACCAAATAAGGAAAGAATATGAAAGGTTAAACACACACACACACACACACACACACACACACACACACACACACAAGGAAAATGCAAGAAATGGGAAACACCATGAGAACAAAACCTTTTCCAGTAGAAGTACAAATGAGGGAGAGAAAGTCCAAGTCAATCAAACAGATCAGAACTTAAACAAGATCACAGACAAAAAGATTCCCGAAGGAAGGACAGACTTACCTATACAGGTAGAAGAAGTGCAGAGAACATCAATAGGTAAGGCCAGGAAAGCAAATCCCCATGCACATCATTGTTCAAACACTAAGGATACATAACAAAGAAATTGTATTGAAAACTGTAAGAGGAAAAGGCACAAGCCACATGTAAAACAAACCCCATAGGAGTAACGGTGGCTTTCTTAATGGAAAGTTTGAAAATCAGAAGAGGCTAGACCGAAGCATTCCAAGTTCTGATGGCTATGATAGCCAGCCAAGACTCCTCATAATTACCTACCATACTTGGAGGAGAAAGATAGAATTGCCATAAAATGAACAGCCTCGAAAACTTTATTTCCAACAATTTGAACCTAGGGAAAACACAGGAAGCAAGAGTTCAGGCTGAAGAGAGGACTGAGCGTAGTTTAAGTCTATGGTCCCCATCTTACATGAGAACACTCTTAGCGGGTAACAGAGCTAAAAGAAAGCAACTTATAGCAGTAACATGGGTCAAAACCACAGTTCTATCCACAAGACTGTGACTTTAAAACAGGTATCTTGTAGATGCATGTCCAGTGTGTCTAAGTGTGCACGGGTCATTGGATTAATAAAGCACAATTTTATTATGTCCATCGATGCATGGAAAAACTCAAGTGTTTTCATCATAGCAGTTGTAAAAGAACACAAAGGGTGGGAGGAACCGTGTTAAACCATCTGGAAGTTCTTTTTGAAAAAAGTGACTTACTGACATTCTTGCTGCGATAAAAAAAAAGAAAGAAAGAAAGAAAGAAAGAAAGAAAGAAAAAGAAAGAAAGAAAGAAATGTGAAGAAGAATGTGAACTGGATCCTGCCAACCCAGAGACCTTCCTTGGAGAATGGACTTGAAATAGTTTGGTAAGAGGATGCCACTGCTAGTTTGGAGTGGGTTTAAACTGTTAACGGAGATATTTAGCATAGCTAATTGGAGGTGATAGATGCCACATTCAATTGGGAGGAGAAATGAATGCTGTCAGCTAAGGGCTTTGCACTGTGTGTGAACTGGTTTTAGTTACTATAGTAACGAAGTAGACTCTAATATCCACTGAAACAACTTGTAAAAGATTATGGAGGCAATAGAATGGACACCTTTATACAGTAAGTGAATTATTAGAGCTCACTGTATAATAACGACATGTTATAGAGTGATAATAAATAAGAATGACATAGATTCATGTAGAAGCTTTGGGGACAATATTCCTTATGAATAAATATTTTACACTGGTGACTAGAATTAAAGAACATAACTCTACTGATCATGCTTGTATAGCAAAATGTATTTTGTTCTAGAAGGAACTGCAAATTTATTTTAACCATATGATATATTTATATAGCAAACCATTATAATATATTTATATTATATGGATAATGCTTTGGATTGGGTTGGACATTATAGATAAAAGTATCTAAAGACACTTCTAAGAAGTGACAGGTTCCAAAAAACAGTGATATACACATATGAAGATGTCAAGATATTGTAAATCTTTTATGACTCAAGTTTAATTTAGAAAAGAAATAGAAGATTAATTGCTCCACACCAAGTCTGTCAGAACTTTGAAAGAGAAAACAACAATGAAGTCCGGAGGCTGTTTGCAGAGATACGGTCAGCATGGGGTCAGCATGGGGTCAGCATGGGGTCAGCATGGGGTCAGCATGGGGTCAGCATGGGGTCAGCATGAGGCAGCATGTGAGACTCAGGCAGATCTGCTCACTGACTCCCTGATAGCCTGATAGGCCATGCAACCTTCAGGGAAACTGGCCCTTGCAAGTCTTCTTTGAATAAGCAACTGGCTCTCAGAAGATGGAAAGATCCAAAAGAGGAAAAAGAACTAAAGAATTAAACCAACCATGCTTGTTCAGTTATTCAGTCTTACTAAACTTGCTTATGTGAGTCTCTCTCTCTCTCTCTCTCTCTCTCTCTCTCTCTCTCTCTCTCAGCTTAGGAAATAAAAGACAAAGTATCATGAATGACATTCAAAAACAGCGTCCCTTCAATGTGGCTCACAGGTGAGAACAAGTGTCTCCTTTTTTTTTCTTTTCTATTTTTCAGAGCTGGGGACCGAACCCAGGGCCTTGCGCTTGGTAGGCAAGCGCTCTACCACTGAGCTAAATCCCCAACCCCACAAGTGTCTTCTTTAACAGTTACTTGGTGTCTTGATGTAACATTTAAGATTTTGAGTATGGGCAGATTTTACTTTTACAGTTAAGGTGGTTGAATAATATCATCTATTCTGACTTTGAAGGATTCCATCCATTAATAATAATCAGAGCTGTCAGGAAATGGGAAAGGTTTCTAAGTGGAAAGGTTCACTTTTTCTTTTGATTGCCACAGGCCTAAAACAGCCTCAACGACCAGAAATACAGGCTCACTGCCACTCTGAGTAAATTATGGGGAGAAAAGAATCAGAAAGTGGCAACTGCTGTTTCCATTAGGGGGCTGCCAGAGACCTGTAGACAGGGGAAGGCTCAAGTCTGACTTGCAAAGGATTTTCTGTGAAAGAGGAGACCATATATGGAAAAGCAAATGAGTAGGGGACAGGAGGTAGTTGGACACGTGGTAAAGAAATTGTTCTGAAGTCAGTACTTATCCCTATTAGGAATATAGTTGCCTAGTGATAATTAAAGGCATAGATTTACATGGCAATTAAACATATTTAAAATGATATCCTATTGTCTGTGGCTTGGGACATAATATAGTTCAGTGGCAGAGTGTTTGTCTAGCATGAGGCTAGGGTCTTTAGGCTCAATTCCCCATGTTGAAAAAGTATTGTTCTAATACTAATGATATGCTTAAAATATTAATGAACTCTGATTAATTAAGCATTGAATTGGCCAGAGACTGCAGTAAACACTCTCAAATAAACAGCAAGCAGGAAGAATCTATATGCCTTAGGAGTGGATAATCTCTCAGAATACATAAAAGGGTTAGAACAATAATACACTTAAAATGTATCACCATATATTGGGCTTCTATAATCAACCAATAGTCCTTTGGGGGAGAAATTTCTTCTTCACTTATTCTCCAGTGCCTGACAAGGTCTTAGTATACAGTAGACAGTATCTATTGAATAAATAGTCTGCTTATGTGGAAAACCTCAGACTGGAAAAGCAGTTCAGAGACAATATTCACAGGACAAGAAGAAAGAGTCAAGTCTCTTCAGTAGGCTGGTGGGAGTTTGAGTTTGTTTTTGGATTTCTTTTGACAAGTAGAGATCTATGTAAAATGAAACACAGTCACATGAACACATTTCTACATTCAAGACCTGACCTTGGTTCACTGTGAATAATTCTGAGGTGACAGTAAGGTTGACAGAATTAGAACAGAAAATATCAGTGCCCAGCCTGCTACCAGCTTCTAAAAGGCATATGAATGCACAATCTAACCAGGTCAATAGTGGGAATCAACAGGAGCCTGTAGGTTTAAATTTAGGTGTAATTACCAAACCAAAAACCCAAAAACAACAACAACAACAAAACAAAACAAAAACAAAACAAAAAACCAAACCAAAATAAAATACTCAAGGCAATAATTTGTATAAATAAAAATAATATTTTTATTGCTTTCAAATAAAAGTAAAATGAATTATTGGGTACAAATAATAAATTGTAATCAGATCTAGACAAGAAAACAAATGACTTTTAAGTCTGGAATTCCTGGGCTAAAGAGATGGCTAAGTGGTTAAGAGCGTGTTCTGCTTTTCCAGAGGACATGAGTTCAATTCCTAGTACCTACATGGTGGCTCACAACTGCTTATAAGTCCTGCTTCAAGAATTTAATGACCTCTTCTGGTCTCCCTGGGAATCTTCATGTATACATGTACACACACACACACACACACACACACACACACACACACACACACACGCACCACACATTACATAAAAATAAAATCTTCCTTAAAAATCAGAGTAGTAGAAAAAGCAAATTTCTCTAAACTATTTGGAGAATATCTAATAACATTCAGATACTTAATGACGGCAAGGTAGAAGAATGAATGGATGGAGATGGTTTCTTAGCAAGTATTTGTTCCAAGTCTCCTGTATCTGTTGCCATGATCCTGAATCAGGATCTTTCTGATTGACTTGGAACGTAACTCTTTCTATTCCTCTCTTCCTGAATAGAAAATGGAAGAAATATGATGGAGAGAATAAAGGAGACCGGGGTATGTATGTAGTATGTGTGTATGTATGCACATATGTATGCATGCATGCATCAAGATTAGCTTAATTAGTGCTTCTATGCTTCTGAGTTGCTATTCCTGTATGATGAGGTGAAGTGCTGTCAGTAGCATGGAAATGCGAAGTCTCTCTTGACACTTGGAAGTGAACGTGGCTACTGAAAACTCTCCAGGCTGTGGAATAGTTTAGGGAGGGTGGTATATGGTACATGAATATGCTAAACATGTGAGAGGATGAGTCAATGCCAGGCAAGACAGAGTGGGATGACATAAGAGTTATCAGGAGATTCAAAATAACTTGAAAGTTAAAGATGGGAATTTTATGGAAAAAGCATTGTGTATAGTACATGTATGTGAACATAAAGTTGCTTTTAAAATATTCTTATCTTTCATTCTGTGTGGTGGTATTCTATCAATATAATTCTTTTTAGCCATATTTTTCTTCTACAAATCTTATGGCTACTTTATTAAACCAATGTCTGAGCTAATCTGAGATGAGGTCCTTCTGTCCCTTGACCTTCTTTAGGGACAGTAGATAAACAATCCCTACAAGCATTTCAGGGAGTTTCATACTTGACTGAGAAGTATTTGGAAAAGCTGTCTTATTCCCTCTCAAGTCACATGAGTCTCACTCTTAGCTTTATCCTTAGGTCAAATACTCCTGACTACATCCTTCCTTCGCTCCTGAGGCTGTCCCCTGAATCCAGTAGCCACTGCCCATTGCTGCCTCCAAGGCACCTTCAGTAATTAGAGGATCCACTAAGGCATCAATATTTGTCTCCCAATTCCATAACTCCCACATTTCAGCTGAAACAAGGCACTCATTTATCAGTTTCGAAACTCAAATATATAGATCTGGCTCAGGCTTTTAACAAGACTCTGCATTCAATAAGTGAGAGGTGTAGCCACTTTTTGGCCCAACCAAATTGAGCAACTGTGTTTAAGAAAGTGTATACTCACGAGGTCTCAGCTTCTCCCTGGTTGAGGACTTAACTTCCTGCACATAGTACTGAGCCCATGTCTCAGCAGACTTCCTGTAAGAGTCCATCAGAAAGAAATAATAGCATAACATGCTTGTCTATCTGTCCTCCTAAGCACACACTGGCGTTCCAGCTGAATTTTCTTCCTCAAGAGGGAATCACTGAGTAAATTCTGTTTCAGGAAAGAGAAACTGAGCTCCACTCTTAGAAAATTCTGGACGTATTTTAAAATTGTGACACACATGTACATACCTCTGCCCATTTGCACACAATCTCATTGTGGATCTGTTATCTTAAAGTGATGAATTCATGTTAATTGTTCAAATCCAATCATACAGCACACGATTCAGCTTCACTGTCTCCACTTTGTAAATTCCATCTCTGGCAATCACATTTTTATAATGTCTTCACATACTTTCTCTTATTATTCTAAACAAAGGTTCACATTCTTTCTCCTTATACTTTTTAAATTAAATTTTTATTTCCTTCATTACTGTGTATCATGCGCATGTGTATCATGTGTGCATTTGGAGGTCAGAGAACAACCTTCAGGAGTTGACTCTCCTTTTCCACACCTGGATGCAGGCTGTTGAACTTGGTTGTCAGGCCTGCGTGGCAAGCTATTTTTAGCAACGATCTGTCTCACTGGTCCTCTCCTGAACTTTGAAGACCTCTTTCCATGTTGGGAATATTAGTCATTTGTTTACAGCATTGTTTGGCGAGTTTTGTTCTCACTTTTAAGGTTGCCTTTTGATTCTGCTACAAAACATAAGTTTGGCAATGCAACTGTAGGAGAAATTTGTAAATTCTTCTACAGGTATTCTCTCACTGTCTCAAAGTCTTCTGCAATTATTCCAGAGGTTTGCTTCCTGAACAGGTTCACCAATATGTCAAAGTAATATGCTATGGCTATGCATTTGCACACACAGATCTAGAGTTTATTCCTGTATGGAACATGGACTCTGGAAACTCTAACTTGATTTTTTTTAAAGTGAATACTTAATTTACCCAGTGTCATTTAGCAAGTAATCTCTTCTGTTCCAGTAAGTTGAAGGAAGACATTTTAATTTCAGGCAAAGGGTGAGGAAACATAGGAAGAAACCACTGGGGAGGATGTCAACATTGCAAAAGTTATTATTCCTTGTGTGTTCACTCTGTGCTGGATAGAGCATTGTCTACTTAACCTCACTGTATCTTTATATCAGTTGCAGTCATCAGATCAATGTAGATATGAGGAGAACAAGGCACAGGGTGTTCAGTGCCATTCCCAAGGGTGGTGAGGTCGCTTTGGTAAAGCCAGAATCTAATACTTCTGGTTTGGATTCTGATAAAGTGTGGGGCATTGCTCATTCAGAGGACCAGTTATCACTTGTGAAATGTGGACATGCAAAAAAATCCTTTCATATCTTACAAAATGCAGATTCCCTTACAAAATTACAGGTTCTCTTGTCCAGTGCTCTTGTTAAGAAGTCTGAAATTCTGCGTTTCTGATAAACTACATGCTGTTGCTCTACTGCTGATCTAGAACATTGGTAGGATAATTGTCCAGGGTGCTGAGGGCAGTTAATGACACTAGAAGAGGCACAGTGACGCCCAGGAAACATGATCAGAGAAGGGCTGTTAAGATTCAGGAGAGAATTTTCAAGACTGATTTACCTCAAAATGTTAGTAGGTTGTCTTTGTCTCTGGAGATGGTGTTGGAAGAATGAAAAATAGGTACCCATTTTTTGTTGTTTAATTTTGATCTTTTAAAACGAATAAATTAGCATTGTTGTTTCTTAGAATCAGGCAGTCACAATGCATATATATGTATGTGCAACCAAAAGGAATCAGGAGTGTTGTGGTTTGCCTTGGAGTTCTCTCTGAATTTGTAAAATAAAGGCAAGAGTGTGAGATTTGGGCAGAGGGAGGAGTCGTGAGCGAGAGGGGAGGAGTCAGGAGAGGGGAGGAGTCAGGGGAGGAGAGGAGAAAGGAGAAAAGCGAGGAGAAAGGAGTCTTGGGAGGAGAAGCTGGAGACCTGGCAAATAAAAGGTGCAAGTGATGAGGGATTTGGGAGCGAGGAATAGGACAGTGTAGGGTGGATCTGCCCAATCTAGACGCTAGATTGTTTTCATATTAATCAAGTTGCGTTTTCTTTGTATGGCTGATTCGGGTTGGAGAGGTTACTGCAACACAGGAGGTATGGCTTAAAAAGGCTTCTAGGTGACAGCATATGGGATGGATCCCCAGGTGGGGCAGTCTCTGGATGACCTTTTCTTTAGTCTCTGCTCTACTCTTTCTCCCTGTATTTCCTCCTGTGAGTATTTTGTTCTTCCTTCTAAGAAGGAACGAAGCATCCATATGTTGGTCTTCCTCTTGGGTTCCATATGATCTGTGAATTTTTTCCGAGGTATTCCAAACTTTTGGGCTAATATCCACTTATCAGTGAGGACATACCATTTATGTTCTTAACCCAGTCACTATTGCTGATGCCAAGAAGTGCTTGCTGACAGGAGCCAGCTATGGGTGTCTCCTCAGAGGCTCTGCTAGAGCCCTACTGATATATAGATGAGGATGGTTGCAGCTAACCATTGGACTGAACAAGGAGACCTCAATGGAGGATTTAGAGGAAAGACTGAAGGAGCTGAAGGGGTTTGCAACACCATAGGAAGAACATCAATATCAACAACCAAACCTCACCAGAACTCACAGGGGCTAAACCACCAACCAATGAGTACACATGGAAGGACCCATGACTCCAGCCACATATGTGGCAAAGGATGTCATTGTCCAACATTAATGGGAGGAAAAGCCCTTGGTCCTGTGAAGGTTTGTTTCCCCAGTGTAGGGTAATGTCAGGACGTTGAGGTTGGAGTGGGTGCGTGGGAATGGGAGCATCGTCATAGAAGGAGGGGGAGGGGGTATGGGAGAGGGCAGAAGGGGATAACGTTTGAAATGTAAGTACATAAAATATCCAAGAGAAATAAAATTATTTAAAAAATAAAGTAATTAAATAAAAATTTGCTTTAAAAACAAAAGGCTCTTAGGACATACAAAGGTGACAGTTCAAGAGCAGCCAGATGGTATGCAGAGCCCAAACATTAGCACAAATTTTTTCTAAAAACAAAATTAGTAGTGGAGTAAAGACAAGGATAAACTCTTAAAGGTAAATGTGGAGGAGGAAAACCATTTTCCAGATAGGTAGATGAACCTGAGCAGAGAACTGTGGTCAATGCTTCGTTCATGTCTGAAATTCTTGCAGTTATTTTTTTGTACACATTTTAAAAGTCAAATTCTTCTATTTTCAATTTTTCTTTCTTTTTTCTAGAGAGAAAGAGAAAAAGGTGTAGGGGAGGTAGGGAGAATGGGGGATGAGATGAGGGAGAGGAATCTGTGATCAAATTATATTGTATGAGAAAAGGTTATCTTCAACTTAAAAAAGATGCTGAATTATGGAGAAAAAAAGAAAAATAAAAATAAAGACAACAATAAAAGCATCTTATTATTGTTTTTTTTTTAACATTAGCTCTGTTTTTTTAAGGACATAGTTTCCTAGTCTTCAAATTTGCCATCTCTGCAGCTCAGAGGTAGCAAATTCATCGCCTAAGTGTCAGAACTAACTTTCAAGGCTCTTGGCCTTGTATAAAATGTAGAGGGAATGCTATTTCTTCATGCTAAAGTATTTTCTTTACATATATTTGCAAATAATCTGTATTCATGCTAATTTCTATGCTACTACATAGCTAATTTACTATTTTAATGCCTCTTTAATAAGAATCAATTATATATGTAATACTTACGGTTTCGCTTTCTCCAAAATCATAGCTTCTCTAAACTAATATTTATTTCTTTTCCTGCCCCTCCCTAAATTGATCTTTTTTTAACCACAAAGGATGCCAGCAAAAGACATAGAGAAAAAACTCCTTGTTCAGTCACACAGTTAGCTATCAGTCATTCATAATGGTTGAGAGACAATAACATAGAAAAGTAAAATCAATTTATCAGACAGATACAAGTACATCTACTGTCTTTGTACTCACTCATTAATTCTAACTCCATTTTCTTCTTGTTCCATTTGTAGGCATACCGAGGAAAGAGTCAACAAGCAGAAAGCAGAACAGAAAAGACATCAAAATAGTGGGGGTGGGATTACAACACATCCAAGGCACCCAGCTCTGAGGACTGAAAGGAACTCCCCCTTTTCACACTGCAAGGGGGGTGGAGCTCTTGTTTTGAAGATATGCAAATAAATGTGCTAAAGAAAATACTTTGTTCCATTTTTAGTCTGTAACTGAACATGTGTTAATTTCCCGTTTCTTTTCCTCCAAGCTTTTAGACATTGTCTTCTTTCTGAGCATTTCCCCTAATGTCCTTCATTTTATTAAACTGATTATGACAGGAGTGTACAATTTGCTTCAGTCCTGTCAAATCTGTTTACTTCCCAGAAAAAGGTGAACTATTAGAATCTGCCTGCTGTGATTAAGTGTTGGAAAGAGATATCACCAGAGTTTCTCTTTGTACAGAGAAAACCCACAGAGTTCCTGGGTACAACATGCTCAAAATTACGTTGAAAGTCTATAATAAGAGAGTAGCGTGACGTACAGACTCATATTGACTGAGATAGAACTGGGCTATAGGAACTGTGACTGGGGTTTTATTATTAATAAATACTAGCCATCAAGATGAGATTAGTTATACATGGCTACTTACTGTACAGCACTGAAAGTTATTTGATGTCAAGGTATAAACATTAGTTACCTGGAAGTTAAAGACAAAACAATGGTGTTATAGTAAAAATTTCTGCCCTCTTGCACAAACATCACTTTCTTGTTTCCTCTGACATTGGAGCCCTTGCAAAAATGAGTCAAACTATCATTAGACTCCATGGCTCCTAATAATTTGTATATTACAGGTTTCTTCTTCCTTACCCTACATCTGATGTGCTGGTAATTCTGTGTTTCCCCACTCCAGTTGTGACCTATGAAAGTACCATATCAGGCTCCTGTAGTTCATAAATCCTGGAATCACTTGGGAAGCAGTGACTAAGCGAACAAAACTGTCTGAAGGCATCTAGGAGAGGCAAAGGCTAGTGGGTGACTTTCCTGAGATGGTCCACCATTATTTTTGGCCTGCAATGAGCTCTGAGAAACAAGGCTTCAAGAGACTATCTCAGGATTGATTATTGCTATTGTTGTGCTTCTCCTGTCACCATTACATAGGCTAATAATCCACAGGCATTAGTCTACCTTATTGGACAGATTTTCATTGTTTTATAGCAATGCTATGTAGACAAATAGATGATTTCTTAATTTCTAATAATGACTATAATAATGACAAGTAATTTTTGGCACACCGTAATATGAAAACTGCAATTAGGAAATCTGCAAGCCTTCATGTGTCAGAAGTTAATTGCACTTAAATATAAATCAGGCATGTAATGAATTTATGATCAAGGAATACATTCCTTTTAGGCTGTAAAACCATTATCAGATAACTAAAGGTCATAAAAAGGAAAGAATGATTTGTTGTGGGTACAAGGACGGAAGACAAAATATTGACTGGGTTTATCTATCCAAAACTTCAATACTTGAGACACTAGGCAGATGATTTGCCTCTTGGCATACTGTGCTAACTTAGACCTAAGAATTATAGTTTTTAACTTTTAATAAACCTGAGAAACTAGTGGCAAAAAATGAACATTTAGTTAGATATCTAGACTTAATGGAAAATATGTAAACATCTTTGTTGTTATTTCTTATTCAACTTATGATTTGAATTTATGTTTGAACTTGCTATTATATTAACCTTTGAAAAAAAGATGCTTGGAATACCATGTGATCATGTATTCTGGAAAAGTATAAGTACTAAGAACAATGACAATAGTCAAGTCAGGTTTTCTTAAGATCAAAGTTGGTTTGCCCTATTCTTTCTCTTAGAAATAAAGATTAGAGCTGCTCAAAAGTTTGTTTTCTTGTTTGGATTTTCTCTAGTTGGCAAAGAGACAGTGAACTCCAGACATTGGGGGTGGGGGTGGGGCTGGGGGTTGAGGCTGGAAAGCCTGTGAGAAAAGAACAAAGAACCTCTTTACTTAATCCTCCTGCCATTTAACAATAGGGTGTTAATTGCTTCATGCCTGTGGGTTCTGGCCTCAGAATAATTTAGAGTCAAGACAGATAAAGATTATTTTATAGGAAGCAGACTTTACTCTCCCAAAACCAAGTTTTGCTTTCCAAAGATGTTCTTCCCCTTCAGTTACATTCCAGAGAGAACCAGTACTCTGGCAGGATCACTGCTCAACACCTTCCTAGGCTGTGAGTGTGATATCATCGGTCTTGGTATTTGAACCCAATTTGGTAATAGAGGTGTCTTCTTCTTCTTTGGTGAACTCACAGAAACAAGAACACAAACCCCCACTGATCACAGGTGCTCATCATTTGCGTGTAAATTCATCAACTGATACCTAAAAGCTGTTTGATTTGCAGCACTAGGAAGCAATATTTACATGTAAATCAGACCGAAATCTATGCCAAAGTGGGTATGTATACAACAGTGTGACAGGCATTGCAAGGCCAAATTTCAGGAGACTGAGGCTCCCTCCATACAATCTATTCCATAGTATGTACTTACTACGTTGCATACTACATACTTACATTACATAGTAAACTGAAAAATTGTGGGAAAGGGAAAGTGAGCATTGACTCATTTAAAAACCAACCCAACAGCCAGATGAACACCAGACGTAAAAACTTCAGCACTTGGAATGGAAGGATAAAGTGAGAAGACAGCCCCAAGCACCACTCCTTTCCACCTTTCCTGCCTCTGCCCAGGAAGGCAACTCTTAGATAGCAGTGTCCTATGCCATGCCACTTTGTCCTGCACTGTCTCCATGTGCCACCTGGCATGACCATCTTTTAACATATAAGGCAGACATCTAGGGTGCTTTACCCTTCAGCAATTTGTCTACTTACTCATCCTCTTCCACATTCTCACCTTTGGTGGTTAAACCTTATGAATTCTAAGTATGGAATAGGCTGTTTCCAAATGCCCCATCATTAAGTCCTTTCTAACTTCTCTCTGTATTTCATACCCCAGGCCCCTTTCTCAGATGTCCCTCTTCCGAGCTCCCTCACTTAACTTAAGCTGATGTGTTTCTAAAAGTTTATCTCTCTTCCTCATTCTCAATTTATAATCAAGCACACCATCCCCACTTTCTTGTAATGTACTACTTTATTTATTTATGAGAATTTTAGACATGTGCACAATGTCTTTTGATCACATCAACCTCCTATTCTTCCCTTCCAACTTCTTCTCCCAACACCATATATAACATCTCCCAACACCATATATCATTTTTGTTGTGGTGGTTATAACCCAGTGAATCCAAACAATGTTGCCCATATGGATGTGGGACCATCCACTGGTGCGTGGGTGTAAACATATGTAGTGTGAGGAAAGTTTGAAATTATGTGCGCTTAGTAAAATAATAGTGGCAGGTTAACTTCTAGGGCTATGAATTATTGGCTAGATTATAATACCAGGCATACGTTTCCTCCTGTGAATCAGTCTTTAGATCCAATCAAAATGCAGTAAGTTACCCTTACTATGTTCTTGACCTGTTGCACTCCTGTTCCTATCTTTACAGGGTAGCCATTATGGTAGCATGCAGACTTCACAGGTGGATAAGACCTATTTTGATGAACTTTCTTTGCAAGTGATCTCCATAAACCTTTCTAATACTGTGAAAACTAGTTAGTAGGGAGGAAACTTCCAGGTTAATACCTCCTTTATTTATCCATGTCCTGTGACCCAAGTATGTGGATCTTCAACAGTAGGGTCTCACCATCAAGTTATCTTGGGAAACCAAGAGCAACGGTAATATAACCTTTATTGTTTTAGTAGTCTACGGGATCCCCCTCTGATCAATAACATGAGGCAAGGTGTGATGGCTATTCTTGCTTTCCATATGGAATTAACTGAAAGCCAAATGGTCTCACCTCTAGGGGATTTTTTTTTTACTTAAATCCTTTGAAGTAGGAAGACCTATCCTTAATCTGGATCTTTGAGGTAGAAAGATCCACCTTTAAATTGAGTCACATCTTCTACTGGGAGCCTCTATAAAGGACATGGAAGTAAGAAGCCCTCTCTACTTGCTTGCTCTTGCCCTCAGTAGTAAGACCATTCTCTCACTGGAATTAGAGCCACTGCTTCAGGCATTGCATACCTGGCACTGGGCTTTATATTTAGCAACTTTTGGTTTCTGGGACGATTATTATTTGCCATGTATAATAATGACATTTAATTCTCTTTCTCTGTCTGTCTGTTTGTCTGCCTGTCCCTCTCTGTCCTTCTCTGTCCCTTTGTCCCTCTGTCTCTCTGTCTCTGTCTCTCTCTGTCTCTCTCTGTCTCTCTCTCTCTCTCTCTCTCTCTCTCTCTGTGACTGTGTCTGCGTGTGTTTGTGTGTGTCTAAAATAGTAAGATTCCATATGGCTTTTCACACATCTTTAGACAAATAGCACCATATGTTGTCTCTCATGTGAATTCTGGCATCGAATATTTAGATTTTGTTGCTATTATTGTTATTTATTTTGTCATTTTTCAGACACAAGGCATCACATCACAGCAACTGAAACACAGATTGTCAAGGCATTGAATCACGACAACAGAAGCATAGACTGCCTTTCTGCTTAACCTCCAGACATGTTCATGGAATAAGAAGCCATGAAAGATAATGTTTGTGGTCATTCTTACTATTCAGTAAATGTATTTTAAATGTAATCACATTTGCTGCCCATCCAAAAACATTTGAGTCCACTAATCTCAAGGTTCCTCTGGAGTCCATATATAGACATACATATCCCATAAACTCACAATTTAAAAGTCTAATTAAATTTTATATTCTTAGATATATGGTTAAAACTAAGACCTAAAGGAAAGCTTGATGTCTCAGTCAATTGTGTGACAAACTACATTGGAAGAGATAATTTAAAAATAACAGAAATGTCTTATAGTTTTGGAAGCTATACACTAAAGATCAAGGTGCCAGTGGATTTTCTTACTGGTAAAGGTCTACTCTGTTCCTAACAGTGCACTTTTAATCTATGTTCTCACAAGATTTACAAAAAATAACCTCAGGCTGTTTTTACAGAAGCATTATGTTCATTCCTCAAAGGGAAGCTCATGACCTCTCACCTCTAAAAGGCCCTGCCTCCAAAATGCCATCCCTTTCAAGATCATGTTTCTGTTCCAGTAAAAATGTAATGTCTAAATATTCACACTCCTCCTGGATTTCATTATTTATTTTCACCATATTTGCCACTCTTTATACATACCAGCCCCTAGAACTAGTTTGTAAAGATGATGATAAAAGCCCTTCTTTTCAGATTAGTAATAGAATTCTAGACTTCACAAAACTAGGTTAAGAATAGTCAAATGAATCAGTGATGAGAATCCCGAAAGTAACTTTTCTCATAAAACTCCTAAGAAAAACGAGATTTAAAAGGATAGAGTATCTCTTACTTTATAACCAAAAAAGTCTCCAAAAAATGCAAGATATTTGCTTCCTCCTGCTCCCTTTTCAAGCAAGCATCTGAGCCGGAACAAGTTTCATCCAGTATCTGATGCAAAGAACCTTTCAGCATTCCCGAAGACTGTCTGAACTTGGGAAAATTACTCTTAGATTTTGTATCCTCACCTATAAAAAATAGGATAATTTAATTTAAGTCATGATTTTTCTAAAGAACCAGTGTGAGCAAAGCCTAGAGGTGACAGCAGCACAAACTCTAAAGAATGCCTGCTGGATCTGTCAAGGGCTCCCTACTGGATTCCTTTGTTTTTTGTTTTGTAACTATAAATCTGCACAAGTGGCATACTTTGATATAAAATCTCATTGGCATGGATCCCTGTTAGTCACTATAAAATGTCATTTGGTGGAACTGGAATCCACTTGAGTCCCAAGAAACCAATATAGAGCACTTTTGAATGAACAGAATACCACCTTGATGCACTGAAGTCTTGTTTAAAATGGAGCAAATGTATATAACCCGTGATAAAAGGGAAAGAACATGCTATTCATTGCAGCCTAGAACTTTTTTCAAGTATCTGCAGCCAGGCTTTGGGCCCAGTATTTAGCATTATACATAGCAGAGACCATGGAGGCATGCTGTTTATCGGTTCGGTTCACTGTATATCTTATGCTCATCTCTCTCTCTCTCTCTCTCTCTCTCTCTCTCTCTCTCTCTCTCTCCCTCTCCCCTCCCCTACCCCTCCTCCTCTCCTTCTCTCTCTTTCTGTCTTTCTCTGTCGCTCTGTCTCTCTGTCTTCCCCTCCCTCCTTCCCTCTCTCCCTTCCTCCCTTCATCTCTTCAGGTCTCTCCCTTCACCCCCTCTCTGCCTTTCACATTCATTTCTCTGTTTCTCTTCCGAAAAGAGCAGGCCTCTCATGAGTATCAACCAAACATGGTATTTCAAGTTGCCATAAGATTAGGCATCTCCCATGTGTTAAGGCTGGGCAAGACAATCCAGTATGAGGATGAGCCTAAAAGTAGGCAAAAGAACCAGAGAGAGGCCCTGTTCCCAGTGTTAGGAGTCCCACAAGAAGTCCAAGCTACACAACTGTAACGCATATACTGAGGGCCTGGGTGAGTTCGATGCAGGCTCCCTGGTTGTCTGTTTAGTCTCTGTGCGTGCCTATGAGCCCAGGTTAGTTGATTCTAGAGTTTTCTTGTGGTGTCCTTGACCTTCTGTCAGCCTACTTTCTTTTTTTTTTTTTTAATTAACTTGAGTATTTCTTATTTACATTTCGAATGTTATTCCCTTTCCCGGTTTCCGGGCAAACATCCCCCTAGTCCCTCCCCTTCCCCTTCTTTATTGGTGTTCCCCTCCCCATCTTCCCCCCATTGCCGCCCTCCCCCCAACAATCACGTTCACTGGGGGTTCAGTCTTAGCAGGACCCAGGGCTTCCCCTTCCACTGGTGATCTTACTAGGCTATTCATTGCTACCTATGAGGTCAGAGTCCAGGGTCAGTCCATGTATAGTCTTTAGGTAGTGGCTTAGTCCCTGGAAGCTCTGGTTGCTTGGCATTGTTGTTCATAAGGGGTCTCGAGCCCCTTCAGGCTCTTCCAGTTCTTTCTCAGATTCCTTCAACGGGGGTCCTATTCTCAGTTCAGTGGTTTGTCAGCCTACTTTCTTATACAGCCCAAAACCTGCTGAGCGATGGTACTGTCTTTAGTACCATGGCCTTCACAGATTAATTAATTATTAATTAATTAATTAGAATAATAATAATAGTAACAACAATAGTAAGCCCACAGATGTGTCTACAGAACAAATGGAGGAATTTTTTTCAGTGGTGACTCCTCTTCCAAGATGACACAAGCTGCTGTCGAGTTAACAACAATGACAGAAACAAAAACACTTAACCAGCACAGAAGTAACTTCTTGAAGGGTCCTGGGTAACTAATTAATGCAATTATATTTGTCCTTTACTAACAGTCTTTCAGTATGCCATCAGAGAGCTAACTGGCATATGTCTACCTTTTCTACCCTTTTACAGGTATCTAGATAACTGTGCCCAGCGTTCCTTGTGTCATATAATTTCCCCTATTCCCAGTACACTCTTCCAACTTACTGTTTCTAAAGAGTAATGTTATCACAGATCCTGAGTACATATAACTCACACACAACTGACTTGTCAGCAAGATGTAACTGGTGTTTTAACACTACCCACAACTGTCAGCTCAGAGCAATGTAATATTTTTCAGACTTGACCTCCACGAGCTCTGTGCAAATTGCCAAAATTCACGCTTCTCATGCCTGCTGTGTCTCAGAAGCTGATGTGCAAGCAAGGAAGACTTCACAAGAGCAAGAAACGCGTTTTCTTCAAGATATTCGTCAAAACAGTAGCAAAATGAACCTAGTTACAGTGGAAATGCAATGCTCTATTTTAACTCAGGGGACGGTATTATATAGATATAGAATTGTGGTCTGGGCTTCAGGGCTTTGACAGTAGCATGTGTATATTTTTTCATCATCGTTTGAACCTAAAATCTATGGATGCTAGCAACTGGGCATGTGGTGCCTTCCTTTTGTTGCATAAAAAGGTCAGAGTGGCTCAGAAGAGGGAGAATTTGCTAGAATTGAGCCTGCAGAATTTTCAAAATGTTGAAAGCAGGCATTGTTGAAACTAATGCCAGAATATGCCTAGAAATATTACTGTAGAAATGCCGGAAGCAAGAAAAACAAAGTCTTGGGGAATCTGAAGGTTGTCAAAGGGTCTCTGTCAGGAAACCAGGCTGCCTTTCTGCTGCTTCATTTCAAACACCCGCCTCTAACTCTAAAGGGAGGAGGCAGTAATAGGGTAGTGTCAGGTTTCAGAGATTAATGACAGGGTTGGAAACTCTGATATTTTGGAAGAACATTAAGCAACAACAAAAACAGCAAACAGAAGAAGCTGGAAGTCATCCATCATCCACATTTGATCCCAGCTATTCAACATTTCATCCCAACTATTTACAGGTCTGAACCAGTGTGGAGTTCATTCTGGGCAGGGGCTCTGCCCTTTACTGAATCAGCTACTGTGTAAATGGCAGTAGGGGCTGGACACAGAATCAATCGCAGTGCTGTGAGGACTGGACTAACGTTCTAAATGGGAGACTTGAAGCTTATCTAGCCCTTACCTGAGGTTGGAGAGCCAATTAGACAGAGGATATAGGATTTGTAAGCAAGGTAAAAAACAAAACAAAACAACAACAAAAAAACAACTAACCAATCAACCAAACAAACCAACACCCCCCCAAAAAAAACAAAAAAACAAAACACTATCACCACCACCACCACCACCACGAAAAACAAACAAACAAACAAACAAACAAACAAAAACCAAAACAAAAGCAGAAAGATTTGCCTGGACTTCTTAGGTCAGAAGAGCTGGTAACCATGGAAGAGTCATACAATTAAAGATTTAGAAAATTAGAGATTTAGAACGTGACTATACATTTCCAGAGCTGAACAACAAATTGGCATTGTTGCAGAGGAAATTACTGAATTTGAATGAAAAATATGTCTTTAAAGGCATCTGGGAGAAATGCAGGAAGAGTATAGATTTCATTTAACAAGTGTTCCAGATGAATAGAGACCGTGAGCTGAATCTACTCCTTAAATAAGAATAGAAATGATTTAGACAAGAGTGCTACAGTCAAGGGACCTATGCATTGTGAATGGTATAAATTTAAAAACAAGCAAAAATAAAACACATAACACAAATATTGATAATAGAAAATCTTTGAAGGTACCATGGGGAATTGTTACTAGTAAAGAAGCCAGGTCAGGCCATCATTTGTATTTTTTTTTTAAATCAGTCACATTGGAGGCAAAAGTTAAGGTAACAATGTGCTCTTGATTTGGGGTTCCATATTTGTAATTTAGTTAGGAAAATCACTCAAATATATATGGATAGGAAAAGATGTATTCAGACCCTTGCACAACCATGTTTACTACATCACTGTTCAAATGGCAAAGTTAAGGGACTGACCTAAGGGGTTGGCACACATTCATAATGGAATATTTTCAGTCATAGAGAACACAAATGTGTCATCTGCAGAAAAATGGATCCAATGGAATATATACTAAACAAATTAAGCCAGTCTCAGATAAGTATCATGCATCTCTTCTCATTTGTGATTCCTATATTTTATATAGATAACTAAATTGTATATCTATATAACATGAAAGCAAAAGTAAAATGCAACAGTGACAAAGAGATTAATCATTGAGGGAGGACAATGGGATTAATATGCATTGTATATTGGGTCAAAGTGTTTTATAGCAGAGTACCATGTCCAATGAATATATACAATCAGAATTTTGAAAATTAAAAAGTGATAACATTTAGTATGAGGAACTATATGGACAGGAAAAGTGGACAGGAAATTAGGGGTGCCCACTATATCCTGTAATAAACTCTGTTCCTCTTATAAGCTCTTGTCAGCTATTAGTGGGCCTGGAAAACTAGACTTCCCATCATAATCAATAGCTTCTAAAATTGAGGACCAGAACTTCAGTAATTAACTAGTGAGAAGACTGGAATATGAGTCAGGTTTCTGGGCATGAGATATAACACCAGGAAGTGACAACGGATCATTAATCTATAACTATGTTAACTAGGATCCAGGAATATTGTATTGAATAAGATTACTAAGGCTTCTGAAGAGAGAACAAAAGCATTACCCATTTCTGATACACTCAAACTATATGGTCCCATTAATCATCTGGACAGAAAATCCCACACACCAATAAAACTGATCCACAGGCTTTGGAAAGATTTTAAAACTTAAATAAAAATTCAGGTTAGCACCAGGATTCCTCTGGTATTGTCCATTCTCATGCTTAGGGGTGCCAACTATATTCTGTAATAAACCCTGTTTATCTTCTACACTATACTCTGTGCATTCTTTGGACAGGGCTAGGGAGCTAAGCCAAGGCCAGTGTAAAGTCCCAGTGACACACGGTGATAATATATATAATATTATATATATCAGGAAAGTAAGCATTAAGCATCTTACATGAAAGGTCTACAGGGCTCTATTGATTATCTAGTCCAGATCTATCTTTTATTCTTCCTAAATAAACCTTAACTTTATAAAGAAATTTGTCTTTTCCTTGTTCTGGAAGCCCCTGGGGCAAACTCGAGACACATTCAACACATTGCAGAAGTCAGAAAATGTACCCCAACTAATGAAAACCAAGTTATTACATTTTGTTTAACAGGGTGGGTTCAAGACAGATTACTTAACTAAAGTGGCCAGAATAAGTCTGTGAGAGTTAGGCAGAGACTTTTAGAATATAATTGAATTAGGCAAATCCTAGGAAGAGGAAAGAGCTATAAGCCCCAAGTAGAGGGATGCTATAAGGTCAGTGCATCAGGGATAGAAACTGAGATTGGCTCAGTAGTGGATGTAATTCCGAAGGCAAGAGGGTGGCATAGCTTCGTGAAGGCTCTGTATTGCCAAGGTTGTGTCTTTGATATCGATTGCCAGAAGGAATTCTTGACTTATGATTAAATTGAATGCTGAAGCCCACAAAGAGAGCTGAGGTGTATATATTGTCACAGTGTCAACACCATCACATCGCCATGTAAGAAAACAAACTCGAAACTTGAGTGCTTGGTGGAAGACTAACATGCCTAATCATGTTTGAGGATTCCCTTCTGCTTAGATTATCTACTGTTCTGGATGGCCAGAGGGTAGTGTATGACAGCCGTACTTTGGATTCAAAAGGAATTTATTCAATATGTAGCAATAAATACGTATTTATTAAATATGTAGGAACTTATTAAATGATGCATAGATAATAAGTACTTAGATAGATGATAGATAGATAATTGGATAAATATATAGATTATGGATATATAATAGAGAAATGATTAGGTAGATGATGATAGATAGATATATAGATAGATAGATATATTTTAGACAGATAGATCGATGATACGTAAAGCAAAACATTATCACATCAGGTGTTGATAGTAGTTTACTGGTAGTAGTAGGTTACCACTACCACATCTAGTAGTAATTATATGCGGTAGTCAGCTGGGGGTCCCAAAAAAGACAATGCCTGTCAGATCAGAGTGAAGCTTCACACACCCAGGTGAAACTTCCAAACAAAAAGAACCAATAGAAAAAGGTCGCAATATCAAATTGAAGGCTTACAAATATGTAGAAGAAATGGCCTGAGGAAGTTGAGGCAGTCAGCTGGAGTTATCTGTTGAGTTTTCTCTCCACGTCTGGGCTTTCCAAGATTGAGGTCAAGCCTCTTCTTTCTCCTGCAAGCATTTTATACTGTGTGGTCAGCAAGAGCATGCTCCACTCTGGCTGGGCTGTTAGCTGTTCTTAAGGGTTTAATGGCTTTTACTCTTGGGCTTGTCTTACTGCTTGTTCTCTCCCCTCTAAGTCACAGAGTTAAGGTGACCAGCCCATCTCTATTCAGAGGGTCTTCAAGAACAGTTGACCTAATCGTGCTAGGATCTGAAGTTAGGGATGGGGGAACTAAGTTTCCAGAGGCAGCTTCTCAATGATCTCAAATATCACTTAATGACTTACTGATGTAATGCACTGTATCTACTCTTGGAACAATGAATTTCCTAATGTGTAAGTTATGAGCTTGAAAGTAACATTCCTTGAAAGTGGGTTTAATGCGTAACAGAGAGGTAAAAGGGAACGAACAACACATTATTATATCTAAGAGTGATGCAATCATATAGCTTTAATTATTTGAGGAACACAGAGAACTTTTATACAAAATGTGTTTTCCTACGAAGAATACTACTTTATTTTTAATAAAATATATAATTATTGCTCAGAGAAAGACTATGAAACCACAGGCTAAGTTGCACTGCCTTTGATAACTGTGCTAATTTGATATATTATTTCTTAAGAATCGTGAAGGAATGACATTCAATTAAAAAGATATAACCTTCTGTTATTAAAGTGAGCATGAATTTATGTGTTCAATGGCTCTTTTGTGTCTGAAAAGGAACAGCTTAGTTAAATACATGGTTGAAATTTTCAAGCAAACAATATAAAATTGAAAGTAATGTAAAATTCCCATGGGAAGTCTTCAAAGCAGGAATTCTCTTTGTAATTCATAACTCATTTATAAATTCTTTCAGCAGATGTTTGCCAAGTATTTAAAAGTAGATGCTCATTTGAAAGATGAAATGGTCAAGGGTGCTCCATATGCACTGCTTCTCTATTTTCTAGCTATTGTTTCATTCACGTTCATGAATCTATTCAGAATACACACATTCATCTCCTGTTATGTGATTGAAGGATTTGACTGTGAACAACAGGCAGCCAATCAAAGAGAAGTCAGGGAAATTCACCTATTCACCAACTAGTATTACAGGGTTAAGGCATGTACAATGATGTGTAGAAGTCAAGAACATTGGGGTTTAATGAAAATTCTTTATTGTAAAGTGCCCTTTTCTGGTATCTGTGGAGATAACGGAAACATACACACAATCACACAGACACATGCACACCAACTGAACATACATCTTAAATTATTCTTTATTTACAGTGACTATTGACCAACAAATGTCACTGTGACTCAGCCTTCAAGGGTACCCACCGGAGAATATAGAACTTACCCTTTTCACCAGTTAGTGAATATTTTTAATTATGAACAGTGTTTGATGTGACAAGTAATTACATGTAATATGAAAGAAAAATTTATATTGCTAGGTATGATACATCATGAGCCCAGACTTAATCCTAGTGCTACAACTTTATGACCATAGAGAAGTCACTAGATCACTCCACAACTAAATTTACCTATCTTTGAAAAAGTAGTCACAATTCTTATAGCTAAAAATATTAAAGGTATAATTAAAGTATGTAAGCTTTGGAGGAGTCAAATATGGCAGTATTTAACCCTCTACCCTTTCCTTGTAAAATATGCTTACTAAGAGTTCTTGAAGGATGGGTATGATCAAACTACATTGTGGAATACCTGTGTGGAGTTCTCAAGGAATATATAAAAAAAGATCTAATTTAAGTGAGAATTCTCAGGCCTGATAGTGTAGTTACATTGGTATAATGATTTCCTAGCAGCATGCTTGAACCTCCTAGAAAAATAAATTTCAACTCAAAGAACAAATATAATATTGATTTATTAAAATAGCTTTTTCTAAAGTTGGATTATATTTCTGCTTTGTTGAAAGTGTAGGCATTTAGATGAAGTGTAGACTTTCCATTATTAAAATAGACATGTATGTTCTCTTCATAACTGATGACAATTCTTTTGTAATCCCTGTTTAGAAATATATTAGTAATATATATTATATTAGTTATAAATATATAATATAATGTATATTAGTTAGGAATATATGATATATGCATATATATGGTATTTGAGGATAAATAATACATTATAGATAGATGATGGAGTCACAAGTAGAGTGAGAAAGAGAGAAGCAGATAAGTAAATTGACTCATTAGTTTCCAAAGTAATATGAATCATTTCTAAAAAAAAATCTCTGTTGGAAGCCTGAGCGCCTAAATTAAATAAAAATTTAATCCTTCTATAATGTCAGTGTTGATTGCCAACTTGACAGGTTCTGGGACCATCTAAGAGCAAGGTGTCCTCAGACACAGGATAAGGGATTACTTAGGTTGGATGTAGCTCTGACAGATTATATTGGTGACAACAATAGAGGGTGACACCATTCCCCAGGCTTGGGTCCTAGACTACATAAAAGAGGGGAAGCCAACTGAGCAGAACATCCATTACTCTCTGCTTCTTGACTATAGATGTCGTCAGCTACCTTCAGCTCCTGCCACCTCAACTTTCCTGCTGTGATGGACTGAACCCTCAAACAGAACTAAATTAAACATTTTTTCATTAAGTTTTAATCACAGCAACAGAAAAAATTTTAATTCATACAATAGAAAAGTATTTCCACAATGCTTCTATTTTATTATTTCATAAGCATCCCTCCATTTTTCTAGATTAACTCTTCAGGAAACAAAGACATTTCTCATTGCATAAACCCACATTAATGTTCTACTTCTTGGATCTGAATCTAATTTAACAGTTAAATTCAATAGGCCACTAAGTTTCTATTACTCTGTAGATAAGAATGCTACAAGAGATGAGTGGGTGGACCCATCAGTCAACCAGGGGTGTGCCTAACCTCTTGGATATGGTCTCTACAGGTTCTATCTCCCCTTTGTTGGGCATTTCAGCTAATGTCATCCCTGTTGGGTCCTGGAAGCCTCTTGCTTTCCTTGCCTCTGGGACTTTCGGGTGGCTATCCCCAGTTCCCTATCCCCTGCCACTGCACACCTCTATTCAGTTTCCTGATCTTCTGTATATGTCCCCTGTCTCCTCCCACACCTGATCCTGCCCCCACTTTTCCCTCCCCTTCCTCTTTCCCTCCCAACTGCCTCCTGCCCTCTACCTCCAATGATTATTTTGTTCCCTCTTCTAAGTAGAACCGAAACATCCACACTTTGGTCTTCCTTCTTCTTGAGCTTCATATGGTCTGTGAGTTGTATTCTGAGTATTCCAAACTTTATGCCTAACATCCGCTTATTTGTGAGTACATATCATATGTGTTCTTTTGTGACTGGGTTATCTCACTAAGAATGATATTTTCTAATTCCATCCATTTGCCTGTGAATTTCATGACATTGTCTTTAATAGATGAGTAGTACTCCATTGTGTATATGTACCACATTTTCTGTATCCATTCCTCTGTTGAGGGACATCTGAGGTGTTTCCAGCTTCTGGCTATTAACATGAGGACCACAATATATGATTTAGGAGAAGGACTGAAGGAGCTGAAGGGGTTTGCAACCCCATAGGATGAACAACATTATCAACCAACAAGACCCCCAAGAGCTCCCAAGGACTAAACTACCAACCAAAGAGTACACATGGAGAGACCCATGGCTCCACCTGCATATGTATGCTTATCTGGCATCAGTGGGAGAAGAGGTCCTTGGTCCTGTGAAAGCTCAATGCCCCAGCATAGGGGAATTCTAGGGCAGTGAGGTGGGAGTGGGTGGGTGGGTGGGTAGGGGCGCACCCTCATAGAAGCAGGGGGAGGAGGATGGGAGGGGGATTTGCAGAGGGGAAACTGGGTACGGGGATAACATTTGAAGCATAAAGAACTAAAATAACCAATAAAAAAGAAAAAAAATAAAGTAAATTTGTTTTACCCACCCCCTGAAAAGAATGCTACACGATAGCTTTGAAATAAATGTCTAGAAGGGATTTTCCAGCTCTGCTGGAACCCAGTAGCTGTTGTTGATACTGATATAGTTGACAAATGCACAGAGCCGCTACTGCCTGTTTTGGTTTGTTTATGTTTTTGTTTTGTTTTGTTTTGCTGATCTTTGACTATCAAAGTTCATGTAACCTCTTCCCCCATGGAGGTTTCCATCATTCATATTTGCCCAGTGCTTCTTATTCCCTTTGAAAAGAGAGCTGTTTTGCACTAGTAAAAAAAATCCCTTCATGGCAACTGCTATGACAGCGTCTGACCAAGTAACTGAGTGTTATAGCTTAGCCACATATCCATGAAATTAGGTAAACAAGTACCTTACAATTTATAGCGTGTATCATAGCCGTGACTTAACTTGATAGTGGAAACATCTAGCCATGCAGTCTTCATAATAAGTAATCACAATTTTTTCCTCACTGCTTACATATATAAGCACTTGGGAGTCAGTGTCTGAAATCAAACAAGCAGAGTCATTTCAAAGAGTCTTAAGCACAAGTCTTCAGCAAAAACCATTTTCTCTTATATCAGTGCCTGTCAATACACATTTGATTCATTTATTGATCAACACTTACCCCATTGACAACAATTTTAAAATGCAGCAATAAGGAATAGCCATCAACATTACATTACCTGTAAGGAGTTAAGGATCAAGGAGGTATTTCATTGGCTTGGATTTAGCTCAACTCATTAACTATATGATCTAAAGACTTCCAGCCGAATGTTACGTAAAATTCAGAAAACTGAAATATGTGTGAAGTGGCTTTAAACTTCTATATTATTTTAAGAACATCCCTGTCATCCTGCCTCTGTATTCAGACAGTGGTTCTTAAGGCTCATGTACGGTAATGCTGCTAAAACATCTATCTTCTATTATATGAAAAGTCTAAAATGCCAACAACTATGTATACATCCCCTAGGAAGAAATGGTTTCTTTCTTTGATTTTGATTAATGCTTTCTGCTAGCTTTGGCTGGCAAGGAAGACTAATGGATGCCTACTTTACTGCTGCACAGGAACAAAAGGATCTGCACAGAGAGATGTGCAACCACTGGGACAACATCGGTGCCTCAAAGATCAGAAACAAATCACCAGTGAGGCAGGCCTCTAGACTCTGGTTTCCTTGGCTGCTCCTAAATTACAGCTTCTTCCATAAAAGGAGTAAGGAAAAGTGGCCATTTGTAAAAGAAAACAATATTACAAATTTTGACACATGACTACCTATAATTAAAACCAACACACAAACACTGCCTCAAAGGGGTTAGTGCTGGAGGATTAGTAGTGCTCATTTTCCTTCATGGTTATACTGCTTTTTAAATTTGTTTTAGGTCTCTCATTCTTTACCTTAACTCCTTAGCCAGCTAGTGTGAATCTTTTCTCAGCATATCCAAGAATGTTTTTAATAAATCCAAGTGACTTTTCTTATGCTAGGTCATTCTTGCTATATCCTTGATGTTAAAAAGTTAGTATATTTCTGATAATCTCTGTTGAACTGGAAGTTTCTTATTAATAGAGTTGGAGAGCACAACAGCTTCTATAATCAGATTGTTTTGTCAGAGATGGAATGTATGCTGGGCCATTTTATGTCAACTTGACTGAAGCTAAAGCCATCTGAGAGGAGGCAACCTCAACTGAGAAAATGTGGGCTGTAGGCAATCCTATAGGGCATTTTCTTAATTAGTGGTTGATGGGGAAGGGCTCAGTCCATTGTGGGTAGTGCTATTCCTGGGCTGATGGTCCTGGGTTCTCTAAGAAAGCAGGCTGAGTAAGCCATGTGGAACAAGCTAATAAACAGCACCTCTTCACAGCCTCTGCATCAGCTCTGAGTTCCTGTCTTGGCTTCCTGCCTTGCTTGAGTTCCTGTCTTGGCTTCCTGCCTTGCTTGAGTTCCTGTCTTGGCTTCCTGCGCTGCTTGAGTTCCTGTCTTGGCTTCCTGCGCTGCTTGAGTTCCTGTCTTGGCTTCCTGCGCTGCTTGAGTTCCTGTCTTGGCTTCCTGCGCTGCTTGAGTTGAGTTCCTGTCTTGGCTTCCTGCGCTGCTTGAGTTCCTGTCTTGGCTTCCTGCGCTGCTTGAGTTCCTGTCTTGGCTTCCTGCGCTGCTTGAGTTCCTGTCTTGGCTTCCTGCGCTGCTTGAGTTGAGTTCCTGTCTTGGCTTCCTTCCATGATTGTATAAATTGATGACATGACTGCTCCATGACATGGTTAGGGGGAAGGTTGTTATTGCAGACACAAGAGAGAGAAGAACAGTCAGAGGCATTTGAAAGAGTGCAGAGCAGGGAGAACTTAGACTGGACATGGGAACAGAAGGAGAACAGACATGGGCACGGAGAGAAAGTGTGGGGGAGAAGAGGGAGACAAAGAGGAAACCGAGGAGGGTCACGCTGAGAGAGGACAACAAAAAAAAGGAGGACAAAAGAAGGAGCATAGTTGAAATAGCAGGGTTATAAGGAGAATGTAGCCGATAGGTGGGAAACCTGTGAGTTGAAGAAGTTCAGGGTAGGGGAGGAGGTGAGAAGAGCTTGGGTGCTAGCATGGACTCTGAAATACATACAGGTCTTGGTGGTACTTACTGAGGGAGCCTGGAGGCCAGCATGCACTTTGGTGTTCTAATAGATAGCATAGATAGCCATTTGATCCTTCTGCCAGTGATAAGGGACATCTCTCTTTTGGGTAGAAGGTAAACAGTTTCCTCTACAAGTTCTTGAGGAATTCTACTTTGTCCAACTGCCAGAATTTGGGGGAATAGAAGTTTTCTTGGGACCTGCCAATGCGGAACAGTGATTTGGAAGTGTAAAGCTAACGAGTCTTTTCTTCCCCAAGTGTCTTTGGTCTTCGTGTTTCCTCACAACAATAGAAACACTAACAGGACACTATATTATGGCAGAACTTGACTGAGTTTTTTAATTCTCTGGTTGTCATGTTATCATTCCTACTAGTGGGTGTGACCCTGTACTGATGCTGTCACAAGAATGTCAGTTTCTTTATTGGTTGTTTCAAGTGAAAAGAAATCCCACTTCCTTCTAGATGTTAGAAGACACTGAGGTACATTGTTTGTGTGTTAATGTGATCTGAACTTAAGGAGGCCTTGTGTGTGAAAGAGGCTTTCTTCCATAACAGAAGTATAACTTTGCTGTCAAAATGTTATGTAAGAGACTTTTATAGGAAAAAATGGTACACACACACACACACACACACACACACACACACACACACACCCCTACTCACTTCAGAAAGGGAACCCATAATGACCAAAATAATGATAGTACCAAAGCTCAACTGGGTGAGTTTTTTTTTTTATTGAGGTTACTAACAGGAATCTGGGTAAGGGGTCACTTGTAGGAGCAGGGATGACTTAAAAACAACTGCATCACTGAAACGCTCACCCCAAAATAGTGATGATTCACAAAAGCTGCAAATCCTGGAGCTCTGCCACAGCTCTGTTGGCCACTCCCCAAAGCCATCAGTTCTTTATTCCCTTATGAAGCTGTAGATGGGCCTTTGGGAATCTTGCCAGCTTCAGCTCCCTCAGACATTTGACACAATTTGCCTCTTGAGTTTTATGAACCTTCCACTCTCTCCTAGAGGGAACATTTCAAGTGCAAGAAGAATGCTATACAAAAATGTGTTCTGGGACAATCAGGAGTTCCCCAGGAGGTGTTGCCAATCAAAGACCTTCCTTGTCTGGATGTTAAGGCTTTACAGAGTTGAGGCATCATGGAGATGAGCTGGTCAATCTTGTTGTCCCTCCCGAGGGAGTTCATACACTTCTCAATCTCAGTGTCTGGACTAGAATTTCAAGGGCCAAGAAAGTACCAGATTACCTGTAATTTCTAGGCAGCTGGGCTACATTGGTATGTCAGAGGAGAAAACATATAATAATGAGGAACCAGAAGACAAATGAATGTTCCCAAGCAGATTTGTTATTTCTGGCCTCTGGCCAGGGCAGATAGAATAATAGAACCATAATAGTTTTGAGTCTCTGGCCAAGAAGGACCTGCTTGTCAATTAGAGGGAGCTCATTTCTGAGGCCCCTGTACCAAACTGCTCAACCACTTCCTTCTCCTTTTCTCATTAGTACCATATAAAAAATCACCACAGTAGTTTGACCCAGACCCCATCAAAACTATTTTTGTTCAGATAATTGGAGCATTCCCTGACAGAGCTACGACAGCTACAGGTACCCTATCATTGGCCAATCTGTTTCTTTCATAAGTGAGTTAAGATCCTGGGGATATGCAATACATAGCTTCGGTTAGGACTCTACTTTCTTATTAATTAGTTACAGGATAGTTAAGATATTAGCCGCCGAGACCCATCACTTAACAATTTTTAAAGGCGATAATTAATCCATCAGTACCTTGGAATCATTAATGCTACCATCATTATATGGAATCTTGAGCATTAAAAAAATAAAATACAGCATAACCTCTGTCAAGATGTTTATATCCCACACACTTAAAGTGCCCTGTTTACTGTTCAGTAAGTATTTACATTTGTTCTTTCCTGTTAGCTATGACATTGAACTTGATGACAATCTTGTGACCATGGAACGGCACTGTCCTCAGGAATGTTCTTTTTTTAAAAGTTTGAATTCATATGAGGCTATTTGGCTCTTGAGTGGAAGCTTCGGGAGTTGAATAAGGGCATCAACAAAACCAACAGAGCAGTGCCAAGCTAAAAATTTAATGTGTGGGTGGCACAGAACTTACAGGATGCATGGAACCAATCCAAGTGTCTTTCTGCTGGTGAGTTGATAGCCTCTGTAATAACTGACCAAAAACCTGGAGTGTGCATTATTTAGCATAAGGAATGACAGCCAGTATATGCTACCACGTGGACAAATCTTGCCCATGTTTTACCAAGTGAAAGAATCCAGATACAGAAATATTAAAATGAATTCAATTTCTATTACATAATCACAAAAGGGCAGTTTTAATGACATGTATATCAGTTCAGAAGTTGTCTATTATCTGTGAGTATAGAAGCCGTGATTGACTGAAAATCAGCTCCAAAGGTTTTGGGAATAGGGGAAATTTTTAATATGGAATTGGAATAAGAGTCGAACAATCCTTCCCTACAAATTGGTAAATTTATAGTATTTGCATAGAAACCTAACAAGTCTGTTGAAATTACACATGCTCAGTCCAGGAAATTTATATTTATACATTGGAGTCCTATTTATTTCCACATTTACTAATAGAAAAATTTGAAATCATCTAAGTAGTCATCATATGGCATAGCAAACCTAAATATTCATGAATATCACACAGGAACCACTTGTTTCATACACGTTTGATTGGTGATCTAGTTATCATATATCATGAGTTGAGGCTATCAACTCACTATATATATATATATATATATATATATATGGTAATAAAGACTTTCATGGAAAATATTACAAAGTATGTAGTTCAATATAAAAAGCAAAATCTAAAACACGATCAGTATAATGCAAGAAGAAACATAATGTGAGCACAACACATCACTGTGTGCATCCTGGGAAGTGAACCCATTGATTTTACATGATTTCATATGGAGCTTAACACTGTTTCTTGTCATGGGAAAGATTCTGGCTTATAGATTTTTTTGACTTCCAATATATAGTGACATGATTTTTAGTGATAGGAATATGTTCGGAGAATCATCACAAATTCATCATTCTATGACAATCATAGAATATATTTTCACAAACTAAGACAGCTGCGGTGACAGGAGACAGTGTAATCTTATCAGACCACTTTTGCATATGTGGCCCCTTCATTGGCCAAAACAGTTATGAAGTGCATGAAAATATGTCGTTTTATCTCTTTTCTTTTACTTATTGTATTTTTTTTTGCTACATTGTTTTATACATCAAACTTGAACATTAAAAACTATTCACTTCTTTTTCTGAATAGCATATATTAAGGAGGTCAGGCTTTTTCTTTATACCTGCAGACATTAGCTAGGTAAGGTGAGTATGTTTTGGAAATCATGTGTTGGTTTGTTTGTACTGGCTTCTGGGTTTGGGGCTTTGGTTTTGATTATTAGAGAGCTGTGGAAGTTACAAAGACTCAAGGGCTAAAATCCTAGTGGAACAATTGTTCAAACGAGATGAAAGCTCAGACCAGCTCCATTATTCCTTGAGGATTTTGCAGCTTAGAAATGACCCTGTCAAAAGTCAGCTTTCAGGAGAAAGATAAATGGGTAAAACTTTAAGTAACCATTCATGACTAGAAAGAGGAGTTAGAGTTGACACATTTCAAACATAGGCTGACTTCCCCCGGATAACTTTAATGAGCCGTGAGAGTGTACAAAGGGTACAGAGAATTCATTGAAATTATTAAAGAAACTAATATATAAAACTAAGTTTGAAAATATTTGAAAATCAGAGCTGCACATTGAATGTGTGGAAGGCATCTAGATTTCCTGCTAAGTTTCTGCAGCACTGTGGTGTATGAGAATGGGCACCTCGAGGAAGGGTGAGTTTATGTGGACCTCAGTCATAGCCTTTGATAAGACTTACATGATCAGCCAAATTAACTGGTCTCTCTGTAGTGGGGGAGAATGAGTTTCACTTTCAGATGAAGGTTTGGATGCAGTCATTGGACTACACTACTGAATAGTTTCAGCATCTAACTTATGATGGGGAACTAGTCACAATAGCAGACACAGGGCTGAGACTAGCAAGGGCCGAGATAGGAATGTTCTCCCATTGTTTCATAGAATGACCCAGTGTATGTGTTCCTCCAATTATTTCTAAAATATAATTTTCTTTTTTTTGGACTAAATGGGTTATATTTACGAATATATATGAATAGACAAATACAAACATGAATGCATCGACTATTGCTGAAAAAGAGAGACCATGAATTGGAAGGAGAATTGGGATGGGTACGTGGGAGCATTTGGAGAGAGGAAAGGGAAGGGAGAGATTTTTAAGTTATAATCATAGAAATGAAATAAAAAAAACCCAGCTATATGGAATAGGTGGATGGATGGATGGGCAAAAGATAAGCAAATAGTAGAAGGGCTAGTCTTTTTTTTTCTTTTTTAGACAGATATAGATAGTTTATTGACTGAACACCTGAGACTGATTGATATGGATGTACCCAAGACTTCAGAAGCTGAAGCTATGACCCCCAAACACAGGGCAGCTCATAAAGGTTAAAACCACAAAAACCAGAGTCAGGTCACACACAGGTGCCCGGTGGTCAATTCTGACTCAAGCTATAAAATAAAATGTTCAATTAATTCAAACATTGTTTCAGCTTCATAAATACTGATATAGACAAACTATTTCTTAGATAGAGCACAAACAGTATTTGATAAGTTTTACTTAATTAAATAAGGAAATGTTTTTAGCTGGGACCGGTGGTCACTCCCAGTGGGAAGCTGACTGAAGGTGGCAGCCATTTCAGGCTTGCATGGACTGTAGAGAAGCCAGCCTGAGTAACTTTGAGAACATTTCCCAGATTATAGAAAGGGTGGCCTGGAAGCTTAACTCAGTGGAGCGTCTATTCTGCCAAACCTGGTGAATGAGTTTAGTCTTGGTAATTCAGAAAAAAAAAAGTTTCCCTATTTCCAAGTGAAGTCAGATACAAAGCAAGTGACATTTGAGATGCTTGCCATACTTGGAAAAGGCTTCGTATCCTGAATAAAAAAATAAAACTGTAAAAAGTGAATATAAACAATGAATAGGATAGGCAGTAGGCTTGAACTTTATCTTTAAAAAGCATATATACAAAGGAAAACACCATGCATACACTCAGTATCCTTGGTAATTGAGGAAATGTAAATTGCAAACTTCGATGAAATAATTAAATGCAATAAAAACCCCACTGGAAAGCTTGGAAATGAAGGCTGTTGTAAAACGTGAGTTCCGAGGGAGAGAGAACCACACAGATGCTCACACGGTATTGGCACAGCGGTTCTGAAGACCCATTTAAACAATGTGATAGGGTTCCATGCCACTTTAACTCTGTTTATTAAGCTTAATACGTGTGCGTCACAACCCAACAGTTGCAGCTATGTGCTAAATGATATTTGCACAGTTGTACACCAAAAAGATCTGCAGGAAAGTGACCACAGCAAATTGTTTACATGTACCTTAATGCTGGAAACGGCTCAGTGACCCACTGCCGGAACAATGGAATTCTGTACCGCAAATGGCTAAATGTTTCTATGCTGAATCTCAGAATGAAAATGTTACAAGGTCCTGTATAAATAAAAAACCCAATATGAGACTGCATTAAAATTCAAAAGTAGGCAAGCTGAAACAGTGGAAAAATTAATGCCATGAACTCTCATATCAGAGATTAGTCATGGGTATGACTCAAATTATTACAAAGCAATTTATGGCATCCAGTAATATTTTATTTCTTAATCGGAGAGCTTATTGCTTTGTAAAACATCACAGAGATACAGTTGTGAGGTTTTCTGTTTGATACACTTTAACAAATGCACCGATTGAACTTGAGATGCACTTCATGGTAAAGAAACCTAGGAACAGAAGATAAAAGAAGAGAGAGTGAATCTGTAGGAAGAATCAGAGAAATTTTAACAGGGGAAACAGAACATGAAGTTATGGGCTAAATGGATGAATTTATTGTTCTTAAAAACACGACTAGTGATATATCAAACGAAAATCCCCAACATATACAAACATACACACACACACACTCTCTCTCGTGCACACACATACACACAAATACAGACACAAGCAGACATACAAACATATACACATAGACCCTTAGACATATACACAGACACACACATGCTGTCCCAGAGACACATATGCACATGCTCACAAATACAGACACACACAGAGACAAACATAGACACACACATACAGACATATGCAGACACACACACACACATGCACACAAAGGCAGACATACACACAATCTCATATACACTCATGCACACAAATACAGACACACACAGACACACCCATACATTCTCTCTCTTTATTTCACACACACCTACACACATGCACACAAACACAGACACTCACACATACATGGTAATCTGAACAGACACGCAGGGAGTATGTAAATACAGAACACACTCTCAAGGTTTTACACAACTTAAGTTATAAAAACAGGAGAGAGAGAAACTGGGCAGAAATCTTATTGAAATAAGCAATGGCAGATAAGTTTCAATTCATTAGACAGCTGATAGACACTTGAAGAATCAATAGCTTCTACTATAATAAAGAGAATGCAAATTATAACATACTTCATTGCCAAATGTTTGAAAAAAATCAAAGGGAAGTAGAAAAGCATCAAGAGTGTTGCCTCTAAAGAGGCGCCATATCACTGGCATTTGATGTCTCCATAGTGACAGGGGAGCCATTGAAAATGGAAACTTTCAACCTGGTAAAGGGAAAAGAGTGACTATTCTTAAATAAAGACAGAACAAGGACTTTTTATATAAATCCAAAAGCCTCCAAGGAGCCAACAGCTTCATGGGCTCAATATGATCAATCATTGGTTTGAAATGGGATGCCACTCCACAGCCACTGCAGAGGATTAAACAAAACCTGCAGAAAATCCTTCATGAATATGAGACAATAGAATTCAAACACAGCATTGACAGGAGCATAAATTTCTCAAAACTCTTAGGAAGGGGATAATTTCTATCAATGCTATAGATTGGCATTTTATGAAAGATCAATTTACTTCTAGGTGCACACCCATCAGGGATGATCCCAGAGCTGACCCACGTAGCACAGACTATACCCAGCTTCCAAAGTGAGTGGAAAAGACAATAAAGTCATTTTTGCATAAAGGGGTTGTATACAATTTCACTCATTATTAAGTAACTACAGCTATACAGAAGACAGGCAGGGCTTTCACAAGAATGATACTGAGCAAACATTCAGAAACCAGAGCACGTACTTCATGGTCTCTGTCACACCAGATGGGAAGCCAGTCTGGGTGCCAATTATTCTTGGAGGTTATACCTCAGAGGGGCCTTCGCAGTATTGGGATCATAATGTTCTTGATCTGGGGTGGGATACACGTGCTTAGTTTCTGGAAGCAGAATGTGAGACAGAACTTTATGATGTGCACAGTAATACTTCAGCAAAGTTAAGAAACTGAAATTTGTGTATCTTCCAATAAATGAAAGTTCTACCTTAAAGAAACCATGATAAACACGAACATCCAACAATATCAAACGCCAGACACTGGATTAAAAGGAGCAACTGGAATTTCTGACTTTATTTAGGGCCAGGTATTCTCAGCACAGCACTTCCAAGATGGGCTGCGTCTGCTGTTTTCTTGTGTGAGTAGCTAAGTCAGCCTCACTATGCTGCAGTTTTCCTATGTAATGTTTGTAGCTTGAAACATTGAAACTGAAGGACCTATGTATATTAGTGACGTGAAGAATAATCTTATTTAAACAATTTTATCCTGCCTATGTGCAAAATGTACAGGAAGCACAATATCTTATGTTCTGGAGTAAGTTCAAAGAAGGATGAAGTATATTTAATACAAAATAGTCATGTGAGATTATCGGTAGTTTCCTATTTTTAACTTGAATGAAGGAATATCACACCGGTTAGCCTAAAAATGGGACCACTCTGTATATTGCTCTCAAGCATACTTTCTAAGGTCTTACCTAACCCAGTGATTGAAGCCTTCTAATTAATTCCAGGCTACGTAAAGAAGATCTAAAACTGGGATCATATAATCAAATCTTTTCATCTTGAAAGATTCTTGGTGTTGACCGGAAAAACAAAATTATCCCAATATGAGGAAACTACTTTTTTTCCCTCCAGATTTAAGATTTAACTGATTGTTTATTGACCACTAATTTAGTTATTTTTTTAATGGAGAGGTACCTCAGAAACATTTTCTCTAGAATGTATATATAGATTACGTTTCTATTCCCAGAAACCTTTGCTTTTAGCGTGCACGAGCAAACTTGTTAGAGGTATCCCACACCTGTAACCCTAGCGTTTGTGAAGTGGAAGCAGGGTTGCTGTGAGTTTAAGGAGATCCTCAGGTACGTAGTAAGCCCTGGGTCCTTCCCTACCCCACCACTCCTAATGTGTAAAGAAAAATGAGCTGAGACAGCGTACACTTCCGCATCAGTCCTCAGACTTACTTGGCAGAACATAACTGGTGCCAAGCGAAAGAATTTCAATAACTTAGTGATTTAGGCTCTGCTGCACCCATTGTCTGGTTGGGAGCACTGGACTGTGTTGGTGCATTTACACGTGAGGGGTTTCCACTGTTACAGGCAGGGATGAATGCTTGTTTACCTTTGAAATAATGTCAAATCATGGATTTCATCTTGAAGAGATAAAAAATTGTTTGAGGGGTCGGGGGCTTAGCTCAGTGGTAGAGCGCTTGCCTAGCAAGCCCAAGGCCCGGGGTTTGGGCCTCAGCTCCTGGGGGGAAAAATATGTTTGAGGCATAGGGAAATAACATCCTTTTGGAAATCAGGAAGGCTGAACCTATCTTGTGGTCAATGTGGCTCTTCCAGATTACAGTTCATTTGAGTTTATATCAGTCATGTCAGTTTCTCTTTACGGATCGTTTATACCTCAAAGGCCCTTAGGAATAGAACAGGGAAATCTTACGTAGGATGCCGGCAGTCCAGCGAAGCTTAGGAAAATCATGGTTCTAGTACTAAGAAGCAAACCATACCTCTTCTTTGTTTTGAATTTGCTGTAAAATGCCAGGTTGATTACAAGAACATAGCAAAATTATCAATCAAACCTAGTGCAAATCCACTGGACAAGCCTGTGCTAAGGAGGTAATTGGTGGACGCTAATGAGGAGCAGGTGTCCCGCACAGCTGTGCTCTCAGCTGGAGATGCTCAGCAGGGCTTTCTCCAAGCCTTCGGAATGAATTGGACACAATGACAACAGCAACGCCAAAAAAAAAATTAGAGATGAAAAATCCTTTCTGGAAGATGTCCGGACTCTACTCGAACAGTCAATGTTCAATGGCAAACTTTTAATCAAGTGTAAGGAGATACAGTCTTGGGTTGGCCGCTGGCTTGGACTGTATGCACACTGAAGTTGGCGATAATGGCTGGTCAAGGACTTACTGTTTTATAAATCTTGGTGGGATATTCAAAACATACAGCTATCTCCACGCTCTTCCTGGGCATAACACCAAGTGGCTAAAAACCTTAGACGATAAACACTGTTTAGCTGCCGAATATTCTTTTTGCTTTTTTATTGAAGACTTCGGTTGAACCTTCCCAGGGCAAGGCAAAGTTTAGCCCATCAGTTGAGAAATAAAACATATGGTCATCATTCTCCTGACTGTCGCTTGTTTATAGACTTAAGAGAAATCAGAGGCAGTAGAAACAGCTGAGTTCTGTTTGCTTTTAATTCTGAGTTCTGACTAGAAAGCTATTGAGGTGCAAAGCACCCAGCTGAGAAAGTCCTCTGAAGAGCTGTAGCTGGCTTCTGCCTACACACCAGTGGATACAAATGTTCTCTTTTCTTCTCTTTTCTATATTGTCACACACACACATACACACACACACACACACACACACACACACACACACACACATTTCCTCTTTTCCTGGAGTATTGCCTAAGTTAATCGATATTGAGCACAGATATCCTGTATCAATTATCTTTTTGTTGTATTGCTACATGTGGCTGTAGTAAAAACAAATAAAGCCAAGGAAATCTATAAATACATAAATATAAATGCTGATATTTATAAACTACATATTTATACATATGTAACTATTTATAGAATTATAAATATAAGGAACGTAAGGAGAGCTGACAGGGTCAATCATGACCCGGTGCACTGCCCTGGGGATAGTTACTGCTTAGGAATCTCAGGTCATACATGCATGTACATGTTAAGTGCTGTATGTTTTCCCAGTCAGCATGGCTCTGCAGGCCCCCAGGAAGCTGAAGCACTGTAGAGCTAAATCTTAGAATGTCATAAATTACTTCAAGTACCATTTTCCCCAAAGTTTCTGATATTGTGTTTCAGTTTTTCCCTTTGGCAGTTATAAATGCCAATTATCTCTCTCCCGGAAAAGTATCAATATTAGTTATAACCAGTAGGCAGCCCTGTCCAACTCATCCCTGCTTTCCTCTGAAAACTTGCTTCCAGGCATATCCCAAGGCTTAAGAGTCCTCTCCGTCATCTTGAAAAACCACTTGAAACCCAAATGATTAATCCCTAGCTTCAGTCAGTACTTCAGTAATTCTGTCTGTATAAGCTATCCAGAAGACAAATGCAGAGTGACATTAATTACGACAAGACACTTTTTTGAGAGCCCAAATCGAGTGCTTTGTAACATCATTCAAACTCATTGATTTCCGTTTACACAGCACAAAATTTCATGGCATTGTATTCTAAATGATCTTGTGTTCAAGGGCGAGCAGATCAGGGATCTTAAAGTATTTGTATAGATTCTTTGAAAATTTCATACAATGTATTTTGAACAGATTTGCCACCCTCCACACAACTCTTGTCCTTCCCCACTTCCTCACCTTCCCTATCCCTAGAGGAAACGTCAGTGGAAAGGGTAGAGAAGCAGTATTACACAGAACTTAGGGGCATAACCAAAGAAGTAGGTTTTTTTTTTTTTTAACTATTGATTAAAATTTGGCATTATCTTATCTCTCTGGGAGTTCTGAAAGAAAAGAGAGATAAACCCGTATTTGATAAGATAATGCCAAAGGTCAAATCTTTTTATATCATTATCAGAAAACGCCTTGCGTTTTTTCTGAATCATGAATGTTTAATGAACTACGTTTTGTCTCAAAGTGACATCACCTCTTGGAGAAAAACTGCACAAGTCACTTTATTTCTACTGACGGATATTCTCAAAGCTACGCTGTTGTTCCCCGACGTGTGTGCACTCAAGCCCACACGCACTGTTTCCATGCCGATTTTACGGAGGCAGTGTTCGCAGCAGCTATTCTTAGAATAAACAGGGGAGACAACAGGATGGGAGCTCTGAGTGGAAAGGGGCAGGGATAGTTACTCACCATGTGATAGAAACGCTGTATTAAGTAAATGTCAGGCGTTAGTCATCCCAAAATAGGAGGCAGTGGCCGTGTTGCTTAGAGAAATAATAGGGCAGTAGTCAATTTTAGAGACTTTTAGTGAATCCTAAATATGCAGCTATTTCAAATCCAGGGACAGATCAGGACAGTTTTTCTATTGCCAGTATTTTAAAAGCACATTTGAACATCACTGCAAAAATAATGAGTATTTCGCAGATCTCTGAGAACCACGATCTAACCATGGCAGTGCCTGTGGTTTCCTGTTTTTCTTTTCACCCCTGTGATTTTACAAGGCAGGAAAGGTTTTCTAATCTTATTTTGTTTAGCAATAGGGCATGTGCATATCTGTGTTTTTCTGAGTACAACTTTACTCTTCTAAATCATCACAACATTTGAGCTGATCATAAAAAATTGAGTTGATTAGATATGAATAAACCATAATCCAATGAAATATTTCTAGAGTCACACCTGGGATTCCTTTTTTTTTTTTTTAAACTTAGGACCGATATTATTTGCAGCCATTGGTTTTAGTTGTAACTGGACGCTTATCTTGAAAATGTTAAACATCATCGGTTTGCAATCTTTTTATAGAGTCTTCAATAAATAGATTGTGAGGCACTTTCTGGAAGAACAATGATAATCTGATTAAAATCCAAAGGGTCCAGATGTACAGAGAAGAGTAAATAATTATTACTGTTGGTTTACATAGTTCTAAGAGTTTGGGGTAAAACAAAACATGGGCAGAGACCATAGACCTGGGCAGCAGGAAACATTAGGTCCGCAGTTTAGGAAAGACCTAGCACATCTCGGGCACAAGTTCTGCACTCAGGTACATCCCTGCCTTCTTCTCTTCTATTTTATTAGAAATAGCTCTTCCAGCTCTATATGGACTACCGAAGACTGACACCTTGTCAAAGCACCTTTCCTACCTGAGTAAAGATGGCTTGAGGTACTGGATACTCAACAACTCTCCCCATTTAAGGGGAGATTATTAATGCATGCCTCAGTGAGGCGTCAGCATTAGAACGGAGTGGTATTTCATATTTTGTGATGAGTATTCCCACCATGACTTCTCAAATCATAGAAATTCCATTTCCCAACTGGATAGAGCCATTTTTATGGTTAAGTCGAATTAGGCTTTAAACTGGCTGTGTGAATATCCTAACACTTGTCCTGTTTAACATTGTGACCTTCAGGGTGCCCCAACTCATGTCTTTTTTTAAATCGAAGTCCATCATAGTCTCACTTCTCTCTTGAACTGAATACTAGGGCTCTTTGGCTGTTTTCTGAGTGGCCTCCCAGTTTTCTTGCTGCACAGTTCGAGGCGTGAACTCTCATCGGTTTGGCACAACTTAAAGACACAAGGAACTGCGGAAGAGATACCTGGGGATTCCTGGAGCGTTTCCCATGTTGTGTCTTCCTTGTGAAGGATGTGCCTTGCTGTTTAGGATAGCTTCTGTGATTTGTATGAACCCAAGAGAAGAAGACAGCATGCTTTTTGTTTATATGGTGGGTATGAAGATTATATAGTTGTGGGCTCAGAGCAAAGCTGAGCAGAAGGCTGAACTTGTAGCTCGTACACAGCCCTCAGTTCAAGCTCAAGAACACCAGAAAATTACAATGATAATAAGCATCTGTTGATTCCAAGGAAATACTTTTTATATAGGTATATTTTATAAAGCTTCTAGAGTCATGTTTCCATATAGCTTTTCAAATGGCCATTAGCATGAGTTGTCTCTCCCATGTCCCATCTATTATCCTTCTCTCCAACCTCCCCAAACCCATTTAATAGTCTTAGTCTACTTTCTCTATGCCTCTCAATAACAGTGCATTCTATTCCTCCTTCTATCTCTCCTAGGGAGATCTCATTCTCTCAACCGTTCCCTTACCAGCTACCTAACCTCTGTGTTTATTTAGATTGTAGCACACATATTGAAAGCTTAAAAGCCAATATCCACATATAAGAGAAACATGCTATATTTGTGTCAGGGTGACCTCACTAAGGGTAATTGTTTCAAGCTCCACCCATTTATCAGCCAATGTAATAATTTTATTTTCCTTCAGAACCAAATAAAATTCCATTGTGTAAATGCACACATTCTCATTGCCCATCCATCAGTTGATGGACACCTGGGCTGCTCCAATTCCAATTTCTGCCTAGTAGGACTAGAACAGCAGTGACCATGGGTGAACAAGTGTCTGCATTTCTACACATGACAGAATGTGAAGAATCTTTTGGATTCACACCTAGGAGTGGTGTGTCTGGATCTCGAGCTAAAACGATTTTCAGGTTTCTGAGGCATCTCTGTGCTGATTTCCGTAGTGGGCTGTACCTCTTTGCACTCACACCAGCAACGAATAAGTGTTCCGTTTACCTATATCCTCACTAGCATGTGCTATCACTTGCTTTCCTAGTCTTGGTTATTCTGATTTCAGTAAGATGGACTCTCAAAGAACTATTTAATTTGCATTTCCGTCATGGCCACCAGGATGTAGAACATTTACGTGTTTCTTACCATTTGTGTTTTCTCTTCTGAGAACTTTCTTTTTCACTCTATATCCTATTTCTTGATTGGGTTATTTGTTTTCTTGTTGTTCAGCACTTTATATGATTAATAAAAAAGAAGATATAAAGTAGTGTGTTGAGTAGCTACAGAGAGAGTGGACAACCTTGTTTTGTTCCTGATTTTATTAGATTTATTTGCATTTCTCTCCATTTAAAATAATATTAACTGTGGGGTTAGTGTAAATTGCCTTCATTATGCTGGGCTATAGCCCTTGTATCTCCAGTCTCCTCTTTCATGAGGGGGTGTTAGGTTTTGTCAAAGGCTTTTTCTTCACCTAATGAGAGGATCACGTGAATTTACGAAGACCTTTTCAGTCAGTGTCTGTGATGGAGTACATTTACCCATTTATGATGAAACATTCCTGCATCACCTCCACTTATGTCATCAGACACGGAGAAATTGAGCTGGTTTCCACATAGAAGCTTTATCCCTTCTAATTAGCATTTATGATGCGGCAATGTTCAGAGCTTGCTATCAGGGAAGAAAAATCACCATCAAATTCAACCAGGTACAAACCTCGCAAAAGTTGCTTTCCTGCAAAATATACTGACACCATATTGGTAAAGAGGTTATGGTAGTAACCGGCCCCCTTTTCCCCATGTTAAGGCCCACTGCAGAGAACCTGAGACTGGATAGTTCATGGGCCTAGGGGAGGAGAGCATAATCTTGTTTCACTAAAAGAACAAAAAAGGAACACAGTAATAAAATACTCCTGAGGACATATTACTATGTCTGTAGATGATTACTCAACTCACCTCAGAGAAGTTTCTTTCTGCAGTAACTAACACAGGGACCGGAAGCTAGAAAATATGTAGAGAGTGAGAAATTTTCGTGTACTGAGACCTAAGAGGATCTTCATCAATAAGCTCTCCTCAAAGCTCGGGGAATCTATGAAGAAGAAGATATAAGCACCAGATATAGTTGACGTCTCCATGTAAACAAGGGTCTTCTAGACACAGCGTGGATGACACAAGTGTAAACTCACAGAGACCATGACAGTCTGCACAGAATCTATACATGGTCAAGCTGGATGAGGTACCAAGTTCTTAGAAGGGCAAAGACGGAACCCACCACTAACCAAAGCGCTATATGCCATGGATACCTGCTGGGGGAAAAGAAAATTATCTTTGTCTAATCAAGTGTCACTGGTCATAACCACAATCCAGGCCATGCCCCTTGCCCAGTTGTAGTTGGCCAACACAAAACGAACTGCATGTTTGTCTTTTGTGGGTTTTTTTTTGTTTTGTTTTGTTTATTCATTTTTTGGTCTTTTTTCTCTTTGTTTTAATTTTTTATTGAAGTAAAAAAATTCATTCAAAACAAAACAAATCAAATCAAAATTCACCCAAATTAAAAAAAAATGATCAAAATTTAAAAATGCATTAAACAAACAGTAAACACTTGGAATAAACACAGTTCTAATGGAGTAAGCTAGTGAGACTCTATTCCTATAGAGGAGATGTGGATTTATAAGATATGCTTAGGCGATTTGTGATAAGGTAGATCAGCTCCTTACCTCCTTCCAGACAACTCTGTGGAGAGTTGTGCTTTGAGAAGGGATCCCACCATGGATTTAAAAAACAATATGGGGGTTGGGGATTTAGCTCAGTGGAAGAGCGCTTGCCTAGCGAGTGCAAGGCCCTGGGTTCGGTCCCCAGCTCCGGAAAAAAAGAAAAAAAAAGAAAAAAGAAAGAAAAAAGAAAAAAGGAAAAAAAAAGCAATATGCACTAACATTGGCTATACTATGGATGCTGTAAAAATTCACTCAACAGAAGAAAGTCCCAAAGTAGAAAAAAGAAGACCAGAGATAATGGATAAATATGCAGAAGACTAATAAAGTGTATGGTCATTGCGAAGTTGAATAAAATAGGCAGTAGCTGTCCAGCAGAGCAATCAAGGACAACAGAGAAGGCGACAATGACATAAATCTAGCACCTCAGACCTGCTCCCACGACCAGTCCTTTCTGGAGGATTAGTGTCCTGATCTGAGACAATTTAACTGAGGGAGAATAGAGAAGAGGGAAGAACACTGCATTTCTAAGCTCATCGGTATTCTGAGGAATCCTGGTAGCAAGCCATCGCAGGAACATGTTGACCTTCCCGCTTCTTGAGTCAAATGAGCGACCAGAGCAGAAGCATAAATAAATTGCAATGCAATTGCATAAATTGCAGTGCCAGGTTTTTATTGCATTTGGAGGCTGGGCTCCATGCACATAGACTACTTCACTGCACTCTTGGATCCCATTACCCTGGGAACTCTGGGGGTTGGGCAGGACTGACATTCACACCCTCAGATTCGAGGGAGAAAAATCACTCTTCAGAGATACTGGTAGGGTTCCATGCAGATAATTTCTCAGGATATTATTGTTTTAATTCTACGTGCTTTGAATTTTTTGTTTCTGTTTTATTTTTGCATTAGTTAATTTCTCTAAATTTATATGATCTATCTCATCCTGGGTTGGTACAAGCTTCTTTGGTTCAAACTTCCCTTCTCAATTCAAACATTGGAATACCCACTAGTAAACTTTGCCATACCCTCTATTAAAAGTGTCTGCAATGAATATTTCATAATTTAAATTTATTGATTTTTTTTGTTTTAGAGGATAAGATATATTGAAACCCATAGACTCATATGGTGGATTCACTTTTTAATATAATAAAACTTTAATATAATAAAAATCATATGACTTTTTTTTAGTAAAAATGGAAGTCCCCAGTCATTAAGACCAAGGCTGTACATTCATAGCTTCACTGAATCCTTCAGTCATTCATTCGTTCATAGACTATTGCTATTCCACATATATATGAGAAAACTAAATTGCAGAGGTTACATAATATAGCTAAAATCATACCAATGGATCTGGACTGGATTGTGTGTGTTGGCTTCCTGCTATTACCACATAACACAGGAGCTGAGTGACTTATCAGGCGCATACGTGATATGAAGGGAAAATGAGAAATGGAGGTAAATACAGAGGGGGGTAGTGGGGAATACGTGGAGGGAAGTCGAGGCAGAAACCTTGGGGCAGGAACTACAGCAGAAGCCATAGAGGATTGCTGCTTCCTGGCTTACTCTCCATGGATTGCTCAAACATTTTAGTACCAGAGATGGCACCACCTGCCATGACCTGGGCCCTCCCAATCATCAAGAAAGCGCCCAACAGACTCTCGAGTTGCCCACAGAACAAACTGATAGAGACATTTTCTCAATTGAAATACTTTCTCCCAACACCTTTGCCTCAGCCAAGTTGACAAAAATTAATTAGTGTATAACTTTCAGTGAGAATTCAATTTTTTTAATTGGCCATTAAATTAGGGGTAAAACAGTTGTGCATAGTTCACATGTTAACGATCAAATGCTTAAGGGTATTTTCAACGCTTTCTTTGACTATAAAAAGCTCGTTTTTCAGCCTGTCTCTTCGGTGTAATAGTAATCACACAATCATGGTGAAGAGAACTTACTCTAGATTTGAATTTTAAATTCACTGTATGCCTGTCTATGACTTTTCTTTCCCAAAATAGAAATAATTATTAAACATGGTGGTCCATGCCTCTTAGCACCCAGAAGGCAGAGGCAAGAAGGTTGCCATAAGTTTAAAATTTGCATGGGAGCTCTGGGCCAGCTAAGGCTACCAAGTGAAACCCTTTACAAAACAAAAACAAAAAAACAAAAAAAAGAAGGAAGGAACATAGGTAGATAGACAGACAGACAGATAGATAGATGATAGATAGATTCAGAGCTGCTATCTTGGATAAATTGCAACGTTAAATGTAAAAATACATCTCCAAAAAAATAAAACCGACTTAGTCAAGATAGACACAGTGCGTCCTCTACACATCTACCTTCCAGCAAACCATTGCTGTTTAGTCTTCTCCCTCCATTTTATCAGCTACACAAATTCCTTCTAGTTGTTTTCCCTTCTGATTAGTAAATCCAGGCAGCCCTCCAGCAATGCTCCTTATTTTGGTACCTCGCACTTTCCGTGGTACAGCATGCTCTCTCTCCAACTCACCTATAGCTTAGTAGCTAGGACTTGTAAGTGGTGATTAGACAATTAGTTTGGCAGGCTCCCAAGCAGATAAGGCTCTTACAAAAGGCTCCTCACAATGTTCACTTTGCTTATACTTTTGCTCTTGTGAATGCACAGGAAGAAGATCCCATGAAGTGACAGAGCCTGGGCCTTGGACATACTAGCATCTAAAACTATACCAAATAAAGCTTGTTTTTATAAATTACCTAGTCTTGATATTCTGTCATAATAGCATAGGATGGACCAAGCTACCCCAAACCTTTAAAGAACTCATGTTATTCTGTATTTCAATATGAGGTTGAAAACCATGAATCCGTTCTTGTGCTTCATTTCTGTTCTGAGCTTCTTGCCTCATTCTCTCGCCATATTGAATCTCAAGTGCTTAGAAGTACAGCAACAGTCATGCTTTCTAAAGCATTCCCTTTTCGGTTGCAAGCTTAGCGTTGCCCAGATGGCATCTAATCAAAGGTTAGATACCAAAACCAACTCTCTGATCTTGCCATTTCCATTCACCTAGAGAGTGGGTGTCCAGAATCTTTTTGCTTTCATTAATTTTGGAAAGTGAGGTGTCAAACATAGGATATACTAATCTCTTTTCTCACAGATTTGTTATACCTGGTTTATATGATCTACCTCAAATCTACGGAGGACCTCCTAATCGCCATTTTTTACTAGTCTGATTTTACCTGTCTTGAAGAGAATTGCTTGGCCTTTTTAAAGGTAATATAATATATCTTCACTTCCTTGATTCTGGCACCAAGAAAGAAATACACACTGACTTGTCTGTGCCCTGGTCAATATCCTAGAAATGAAGGTGAGTACGTTACATAGCCAAATTGATGTATGTTTTCTGTGTTGGGCACAGTTTATTCTTAGGGAAAACAGGAAAACACCTCTTAGCTCGCTCTTTTTTTCCCTTCCTAATTCAGGTGTCTATGAATACTCATTAATATTTGTTGAGAAAATAAAACCAGTCACAACAGATTTTAGCAAAATATGGGTGATAGTTGAGCCCGAGTTCTTGAAATCCTCTTTACCATACAGTGGCGTTGTTCATCTGAGACAAAACAATCTACTTTTCTGTGACTTGGTTGCTACAGTTTGAAAGTGAAGATGTCTCTCTTCCTTGCCTGCCTGCCTTGTGGGACCGGGCAACTGCTAGATCCTTGGACTTCCATTCATAGCTGCTGCTGACCATGGTTGGGGAATTGGACTTCAGACTGCCTGTATCTCCATGCCAGGACAGAAAGCACTCTTTTCTGAGAACATACTCTTAAAAGAAGTCATCAAGCTTTTAAAACAGCAATCAGCAATACTAGAGAATGAAAGGATACCATTGCAGATTCCACAAGTCATGTTCTTGGCAGCAGGGCGTGAAGACAGTAAAGATGACTACAACATTCCATGGAGCTCTAGTGAAGTAAATAGGGATACTGATAATAAGTGAGATAGATCCCCTTATCATCCAGACAGATTAATATTCCTAAAGGGGGTGCTGTTTTGTGTATGTCCCCCCAGGGTGACAGCAGAGCAAGCCAAAACACTTTGAGGCACCAGGTAGAGTTCCCGAGGGCATTGTCCTCTGAAGCTGTCCCTATGGAGGCACCACTTGGATTTGTTGACAGGCCAGACCAGGGTGAAGACAAGGGGGATGACCAGCAGCACTTACTAGAATGCTAGCGAGGTAAATTTGGTGTTAGCAGTCTTGGAAATGAGGTGGACTTCCTTCTTCTTCTCCAGATAGAGGAGTATCGTGAGCCTGAAGAGACAAGTGTTTCACGTGGAATCATGGACTACTCTACAAGAGCAACTGAGAGAACCTCCAGGTCTGGAGAAGAGCCCTGAAGGCACTTTCTTCTGAAGATGTTACAGTGGAGGCACTAGGGCTCTCTTCCAGGCCAGACCTGCCTCACCCTGTGCCTGTACATCTTTTTCAGAATAGTGAAGTGAGATACACATGTGAGACCCTAGAGAGACTCTAGGGAGAGCTCAGGACGCTTATATTTGATGAATGTTCCTAAACCTTCAAGTATCCCAGCATTTTTTTAGCCCACCAGAAAGAATACAGAAAGGAGTGGTCTTTTATCTGTATCAAGTATCTTAAAGGCCTCTATAACCTTTCAGAAGTCTGGTTACATGATGTTATCCACAAGCAAAAGAAGCTTTGTACATGGAACATATGCAAGTGACCCCTCACCACCAAGACCGAACTACAGGTATGAGAGCGTTTACATGTAGAAGCCCTACGCCTGCTCCCTGTTTAACAGTTGCTTCCACCAATCATCAACATACCACCATTCCCAGAGGACTGTCCACAAATCTGACTGAACTTTATAACTTCCTCCCCAGTTGCTAGGAGGGCTTTCAGTCTCAGTATCTCATCTGCACATGAAGAAAAATGTAGCTTTTGAGCACCACGTAAGTGAAGTCCGTGAAGATGTGATGTGTAACTTCCCGACTATTCCTTCTATCTGTTATCACATTCTAGTGCCATGAGAGGAAGATGAGTCATTTGACTGACCATTTGTTCTGAAAAATAAACGAATGGCACATGGAAAAAAAATAAAAATAAAAAAAAAAGAAAGCGAAGGTGATGATCTCTTCATGTAAGGTTGTCATAAAGATTAAACATGGTCGTCTCTAACATTGCTCTGTTAGTGAAGAGCCTTCATGCCAGTTTTAGTTGTAACCTTCTTGACAGTAACCAAAAATCTCTGATCTGTCTGGGAGCAGCTGATACAGGGGAAGAAGCCTGCCGGTCTGGTTCTCATTGTGTGACAACCAGAAGGAAAATGCTTAGCATGCCCTACAAACATGAGGCATAGAGTGGAGACCAAGCCAAAATTTTATTCCCCTGTAACCACTGGGTCTGCAACCATGTTAGCCAGAGGGGTACTGTTACGTTTCTTCTGAGGAGGGAAACAGCTTAAGATTTTTTTCTCACTGCGAATTTCGGTGATTTTCAATCATTTCTTCTCACTTTTTAATTTTTTTTTTTTTTTTGGAGAACTATAAGCTGGAAAGTTGGACTCAGAAAAACCAGCACTAGCCAGAACAAGAAATAGACTTCCACGGAAGCAACTCTTAAATTTTAACTCTTCTTCTATTTATATCATCTGCGTGGAGCTTTCCCGTTTGAGGGTGATGACTTTTGGGCCTGCGTCTTAGCATGAAAGCTCACCTGTTTGATACAGCTAACAGCCAACCAAATAACATTAGTTAATGATTGATTTTTGTTTAATGATTGATCCCTTCTCCTTGCTATTTTATTCCAACACTCACGTGAGTTAACATGATTCTTACATGTCTCTTGTCTTTCTCTAACAGCAGGAGAATTCACTTTTCTTTTCAAAGTTGGCCTTAAGAAGATTGTCGCTGATCTTAGAATCCAGGCCCAGATCTTTGGATTGTAAACCTGGAGTTTGACAAGGATGTTGGTGTCTATGTGTGGGCCTGTGGAGCTAATAGGATAAATTCCACAAAGACAGCATGCGTCTCTTTCCAGTCGATTTCTGCATGTGAACAAAAACTCCTGAAAACAAGCAGTGCCTTTGGATTGGCTGGCTAGAATATCAGTCCTGCAGGGAGGTTGGAATGTTGCAGGTCCATAAGCGAATTATCTTATCCTGGGCTAGTTCTAGTCCTCCAGCAGAGCCATTCCCTACCCACCTCTGTGTCCAAGCTCCTATCTTGTAGTTAATAGAAAACTTTTGGAATCTGTTAAGTTGGTTGACCTCTAGCTTCCACCAATCTAAAACCCAAGAACGCCCTCATACGGCATCTTGAGCCTATAGAGAAGTCCCCATCTTAGCGTACCCGCTTCTGTGATATACTCACCAGTATAATTTAAACTTGCCTTGATTTACGATTTTCTTTGTTCTGTCAAACTATAAAAACTTTATGAGACCATTTCCACATTGGAACACTGAGTTTGAGATCATGTGAATCTGTCTGCCTAGGCCATGGTCACTCAAAATGCCTCCAGAACAAACCAACTCTTAGTCCCTTTAAGATGAGAGCTGAGCATTTTGTGTGGACATCCTAAATATTTCCCTTCATTCTCTCCCCCGCCCCCAATATCTATAACTCATAGCCTCTTTCATCTAAAAGAATCCTTAGCATTTTGCCAATAAAGTACATGTGTACCTAATCCTTTCCGTGACTCACTGAAACAGTAACATAAAACACCGATTTTGTACTTTGGTATTTGGGAACTGACAGCTTTAATCACACCCCTCATAAAGCATGGGCTGCCCCTATTCTGGCATCAAAATCATTCCAAAGAGTTATAATTAATACAGTGACCAGCAGGCTGCATTTGATGGCAGCAAGCAAATGAGGGTAACCTTCACAGGGAGACATGAAAGGCAGAGCTTACAGCAGTGTCAGGGTTCCCTCCGCGTATCTGAATTAATTAGAACGGTGTGCTGGCAATCATTATGAGCTCACTAGTTACAGAAACAAAGCTGTAATGTAAGTTCCAAAAGGAGTGAACATAAGAAGGCAGGAAGGGAGGAAGGAAGGGAGGGAGGGAGGGAGGAAGGATTCCAGTCCTGACTTCCTTTGGTGATGAACAGCAATGTGGAAGTGTAAGCTGAATAAACCCTTTCCTCCCCAACTTGCTTCTTGGTCATGATGTCCATGCAGGAATAGAAACCCTGGCTAAGACAGGACCATAGAGCCAATTAATACTTGTTACTTAAGATAGCAATTTGAATCCTTTGAAATTAAATACTTAGAATTTTTGATTTTCAAACATATAAAACCATACTGCATGTGCATGCTACCATAGTGTAATATTTTGAAACATGAAACTGCATTAAACCCTTAGAGAAGTGAGAGCATTGTGCGATTTTGTGAGCTCAGCTTAGTCAACAAACAGTACTACTCCCATTGCAATGGGATTCCAGAATGTTGGTCAAGGATTTTTTTTTCTTCCTTTTCTTAAACACACCAATGTCAATATAGATGAAACCTCCAGGTGTTCTCTTCAATTCTTTGAGGAAAAAAAAGTCTTTTTTGCAGGTGGCTCAAGTTTTAATTGACCCTTCATTATGACACTAAAATGTCAAGAGGAATAAACATGGTTCTCAGTAAAATCCACAGCCTGGCGCAGCCTCTGGGACAGGTGTCTGCCTTGGGAGCTGTCCTTTTAGCGGAAGTGTCTCCTGAACCTCTCTAATCTGTTTCATTTTTGTTGCCAGCTGCTAACTTGCAACTTTTTTTTTCTCAAACAGGGGGTTCCTTTGTTACTTCTGGCTTAGTAATAACTTAAAAGAGGAAGCACACCAGCTTTGCTCTAGCGATTTCACGGGAGAACATTTCAGTCCGCCTGAGATCCCACGTCTGGTTTCCAGGTAATGTTTATCTAGCTCAAGCCCTGTTTGACATTTCAAACACTGCGTTCTTTTCCAAGTTACCACGGTGTGCTTTTGAAAGGTTTTCCAGCCCTACCTTTCCTGGGAGTTTGAAAAATGGTCTGCCTTTTTTTCCCCCCTTCTTCTTCAATAACTAAGGATTAGAGACAGAGATAGTCTCAAAATACAGGCGGGACTCTGGGAGGGCACATCAGTGAACCGAGCTGTGAACGGGCGTTTTATCGGGCCCTTTATATCTTCAGACGTCACTCCTTTTTCAGCTTCTTGGCAGGACACGTCTTAGCTTTCTGTCCAAATGCAAAGCTATTTGGCTTCCCCTAGCAGCCTTTTTAAAATTCAATGGCTCATTTCAAGGCTTTGCCCTTTGAGCTGTGCATCCCCCTACAGCTCCCCCTCCCCCTTCCTGAGGACTGTGGCAGTTGGTTCAGACTAGGGAGCTGGGAGCTCTGATCCACTGAGTGCCTGCACTTCCTGTAGGAAAGTGACTGCCTGCTCTTGGCAGGAGGCTTGCCTGAAGTCCCTGCCTCAGCCTTGCACGTACCTTTGCAGTTGATAGCAGCTGCGTTTCTAGGTCACACGGTAGGTTTGTTCTGCTTCAGAAGCTGTTTACAAGCCAGAGTCCACGAGGAGAGTAACAAACTCACCCTAAAGACACGTGTGCAGCAATGCAAGCGTCAATTAGAAACGCCTAACGTTTTCTAGGTTCTTGCTCCATGCCAAGCAGGAGCTCTGTGTTTCTTCCATGCCAAATCATTCAGTTGTCATCATCTTAACCTCCAGAGTGCAGAGTAAATTATGTGTGCACTTATGTTAAAAGATTGCATACGTAATTATACCTAAGAGATCACACACATATGCACACACACACACACACACACACACACACACACACACACACACACACTTCATCCAGAGTCACATTTTATCACTCTCCTCTCTTTCTCTCCAAATCCATGAACATCCCTGAGGCAATAATACAGGTTCTGCCTTCAGTGAGCCATTCGCCTATGGTCTCCATAGCTACTGTCATGGTTCAAAGGACCAGTTACCTCCTCCAGATTAACCCACTTGAGTGCATCCGTTCTTGTACACTCTTCTCATTTCCAGCCCCATCCACCCCAACTTGAAGCCTATGATCCCCTTCAAAGCAAAGATCAGATTTTGTACCTCATATGATCACCGTGTCTATTTTACCTACAGTCCTCACAGTGCCTACCAGGCTCTGTGTGAGCTGCGATTCCACCTAGTTAGCTGACCCTGGGGAGCATGCTGAACCTTCTGCCATGCACACACCAGAGACAAAGGGATTTCCCCTCAGCGGCCTCTCCTGAGGAAACAGTCTGCTTCCAGATATTCATGTTTCTGAACATTACTTTTGGGTTCTTGCTAACTTTAACTCCTTTAATAAAGCCACATGTTTTACAATTCTTATTCATCATCTTCTGGAGAATGAAAAATACAAACAGAGGTTAAATATCTAAAACCTGTGCACTGCACAGTCTTATTTACACACGAGGAGAACGACGTAAGGCTCACAAGCTTAGCCTGTGGTCTCTAGTTCATTGGGGAGGCAAGGGAGAGGACTTACATAAAGCTCTTTGGGCCTACCAAAGCAGAGACATGTGTATGCTCACATCCAGCCCTGGATCTATGGCTTTCTTCAGGCTATTTCTCTATCTAAACTGAGTGACCCTCGAGTCTGCAGAGATAGCTCACTGAGTAAAAGCATTTGCCATGCAAGGCTGATGATGAGTTTGGATTACTTAGGGTTTCTGGCTCTTTGGTAATCACCATGACCATAAACTACTTCAGAAGGAAAGGGTTTATTTCACCTTACAATTCCCAGGTCACACTCCATACTGACAGAAGTCAGAGCAGGAAGTCAAGTCAGAATCCTGGAGAGAGATGCTTAAGCAGAAGCTATGCAGACACTGCTACTCGTTTTCTATCCTTTGTCCCGTCTAGCAGGACAATCAAAGAGGTTCCGGAGGGTACCTGGAAGAGAATGGGGGACAAGAGACACAAAGGACTCCAAGACAAGAGAGAGTCTGATCAGGGCGACAAGTTTAATGCTTGCAGGCTCTGGTTATATACAGTAGCAAGGCAGGAGGAGGAGGAAGTCTTCAGGGGGCCGGGAGACCTTGATGTGCTAGCCAATAGGGTAGCTGGCTCACTCCTGGGGGATGTTGGCCTAGGTCTTGTAGGAAGTTGGCCCCTAGCAGAAAGTCACAATCTGTGGGTCTGTAGGAAATTGGCTTTCAGCAAAAAGGTCACAAGCTCTGGGTCTGTAGGGGCCTGTAGGAAGCTGGCTCTTTTGCAAAGGCCACGAGCCCTAGGTCTGTATGAAGCGAGTTCTCAACAAAAGGTGGGAGCCTCTGCTCAGCAAACCTGTTGGACCAGATTTGTATCAACAATTCTGGCAAGCCTTGCTACTGAGCAACGCTGACCCCCAGATTGGTATTGGCACTTTAGCTAGGACATTAGGTTTTTTTCCACTGAGCGTGTCCTTTAGGAGAACTTTTGGATGTTCTTTTTCTGTCCTAATTAGTTCAATGTTGGGGTCTCAGGCAAGTCAGCTCCCCACAACTCTTGATTTGCTAAATTTTTGTATACATTCCAGACTATCTATCTGCTCAAGGATGGCACCATGCAGGGTGGGCTGTGGCCTTCTGCAGCAAGCATTAATTAAGAAAATAACCCCAGACTTGCCTACAGGCCCATCTTATGGAAGCATTTTCTTTTATTTCAATGGAAACTCATTCTTCTTGGATGACCCTAGTTTTTATGTCAATGGAGACAATCCCCATAACCTAAGCAGACAGCCAGAGCCAGTGGCTCGCACATTGCAATCTCAGCACTCCTTTTAAACATTAACACTATTTTGAAATAAGGTTATCATGGAAGCCCAGATTGAATATTATCTATTTTACACAGTTTTCTATAGCTATTGTTGCTCCTGACTTCTTTTTCTCTGTATATCTTTCTCGCAAAGATCAGTTACGAATGTTTGGTTTTTAAGCCTTCTCAAGTTTAAACATTGAAGGTCCAACTCCCTATATGCTGCATTTCGACAGAAGATCTATAAACAGGTGGTTAGGGTTGAATAAGGACATAGGTAGTGTTGTGTGACAGTCCCAGAAGGCTGACTCAAGTGTGGTCACTATGGAGCCTGGAGCCGTGACCATTCAGCTTCATACGTCAGCTAGCTTTTCAGAAGTTTTTGGAGAAGCATAACCTACTTTCTCCTTCCAGGTCTTGAGGATACTCACCTTTGACCCATATCTTGAGGCAAGTATCTTCCTACCTCGAGGATCTGGATGAGAAGCAGATTCATCCAAGGGAAAAGAATCTCGTGCAAGTGTACCCTCCACTTCTGGATTGCAGTTCATTCCCAGTGCAGTGAAGATGATAACCAAGAATGGCCACCACACCCTCCTTCCATCTCTTTTCTGAGGATGATGCCCTCACACTCTGGGACTTCTCCTTCTTTCTCTACAGTCCCTCTTTGTGCCATGGAGTTGCTTGTCTACCAAGTCCCTATTTACCAGGCCTTCATCCTTAACTCAGAGGAGCATGATCCCTCTCTTTCTCGTCATCTCTCTCCTCCAGGTACCTGTTGATATTGACATCTTGTTTGTCCTACAATTTTTCTTTTAAACTGTAATAATACTGTCTAGCTTTCTTCTCAATCTAATCTCCTTTCTATTTTTCAGTACGATTAAGTGAATCTTTTATGCAGGCTAGGCAAGTCAGCCCAGTTAGGGGAAAGGGATCCAAAGGTAGGTAATGTAGTCTGAGACACACAGACCCAGCTGCCCAACTGTTACATATGTGAAGAGGGCCTAGGTCTTTTCCAGAACATGATCCCTGGCTCTATGACTCTTTATGGGCCCAGTTTAGCTGATTCTGTAGGTTTTCTTGCTGTATCCTCGACTTCTCTGGCTTCTTCAATCCTTCCTTCCCCTTTTCTACAGGATCCCCAAGTTCTACTTAGGGTTTGGCTATGGGTCTCTGTATCTGTCTGAATCTATTCTTAAATAATAATATTAATAAGACGAGAGACACCAAGAATGAAACATGTTTCTCTAGTAACAAGGTGTACTGAGGTGGGATTCCACAAAAATTTGATGCAACATCATTCTTTGTATGCCATGAACTACAGAGAGAGAAACCAAATAGCCAAACGCCTTGACCTTGTGCACACAGCTTCCAGAACTCTGAGAAAAATATACCTCTGCAGGTTAAGCCATCTGTTCTGTGGTATTTTATTGATATTTTATTACAGTGATGTGCGCACTCAGAGAACACCCTGTTATAGTTGCAGGTAATGTCTCCTACCACTTGCTCACGTTTTCTCCCACACACAGTAGCTTCAGGCGAACAAAAATGGACAGATTATTATTCACTCCTTTAAACCTGGACTTAGAAATATTAAGTATCTCTATTTCTTGAATGGTCTGTCTTTTCCATTTAAATAAAATCCCCTCTCCCTCTGTCTTAGCGTGACATAATGAGCGATACATTCTCTGTCATTTTTAGCTGTAGGAAAAACATGTGGAAACGTCTCTTCCATTATGAAAATCGCTGTCGACCTTCCCCAGTTCCTGGCAGTTTCTCTCTTCCCTAATTCTCTAGAGTGAGTTAGAACTGTACAGTGCTCAGAACACAGGTTTCAAGCAATGCTCTTAAAAGTTTTAGGGTCACAGTCCCTCTGAGGTTTCCATTAAAGTTACACTGTATGAAAATGGGCCTGGGCAAATACACCCAAAGTTGTAGATGTTGATGGAGCTCGTGCGGTCCATTTATGGGCTTTCTTAGGTGCACTTGAATTAGGAGATGGACCATGTTAGGTGACACGTCATCGTGACAGTGTGGGGTTTGCCTAAGTTCTCTCTAAAGACCTGAGTGTGGAGATAACTCCTAACATACCCTGTAACAGGCATCTTACTTCACAAACCACTGTCCTTCTCACAGAGGCTCTGAGGTGGAGCTGCGTCACCTCCAATCTTGGAAAATGGACAGAGCTGACTCAACTCAGGATTCCCGAAAAGCTCATCAAAGTGCCTGCTATTTTCCTGCCAGAGCCAGCGCTGTAGATGGCTTATGATTTTTTTTTTAAACTGTGTGCGGGAAGTTTCCAGCTTTGACGAAGCTTACGAGTTAAAATGAATCATGGCGATGATGACCTGCACTTCAAGCTACAGAGACAAACAGCCATAATGGAAATAGCCTTGGAAATGTGACTCGTACGTTCTGAGGCACGCCATCTTATGCTTCTGGAAGAGAAGGACCAGGGAGGGTATGCTCGGGTACCTGAGCCCTTGCTGTGACCAGCTACCTCAGACACTGATGGGGAAGGCTCAGCACCGGAGCTGGGCATCCCTTCCTAGGGGCCTTGCCCACTAGCTCCATAAAGGAGCAGAAAGGGATGCATAAGGCATTTGATTTGTACCATACAAAGACTAACTTCCAGTGACTTTAGTTTGACATAACAAACCCTAAAGACGCAGCAAAAAAAAAAGGGGGGGGGCTTTTAAAATGGTAATTTTAATGATAATCAAAGAAGATACAAAAGTCCATCCATAACTGCATTTATTAATATTAAATGTTAAAAAGTAAAAGTATACACAGTAATACGGCTCTTCTGCCCCCAGGCAGATGATCTGAGAAGTGGAAAGGTGGCAGGTGCGTGGCAGGATGATCATGCCATATCTCCAGGCATTAACATTTGCCTCCTTTTTAGAAGGGTCTTTATTTTACCCTGCTTTGTGTATGGGTTTGCTGTTCTGGGTAGGAAAACGTGCTAAAGGTATCTTAGTAACATAGGACAAAAAATTAAAGCGTACTCAATATTCAGAAGAAACTGATTTTTAACAGAAAACAAGAATTAGGGACCACTGACACCATTGCTGGTTGAACCTGGCTAGACTGCGTTAATTCTCTGCAATAATTGATATGAACATACACAGATACAGGGACATGAGGGGTTTTTTTCTTGTATCACAAGTAAACAACACTGGGAGAAGCAAGTGTGGAGTAAGTCTTTGAGCTGACTTGTTGATAAAGAGCTATAAACCAGAGAAAAATCACTAAACATTTATTATGCTTGAAAACACTGTTTATCAATAACTTCCTCCACACCATCCAATTTTGCCATTATAGTAACTGTGTGTTAGAATGATAATCAGTCCCATCGATAGACATGAGCACCCAGGCTCAGAAAGCTTAAGTTGCTTTTCTAAGGTCAGACAACCATCAGATTGAAGTCAAAAGAGAGTCCTATCCATAAAACCTGTTCACACCAAAACCGAAAGATATGAAGCATAACGGAATGGCCGACGGGTGAGCTGCGAAATGATATTTAAAGCACACAAACGGCAACTGAGTATTATTAGAATAAAGCTTTGAGTGTAGCCATGTGCTTGGAGAAAAGGAAATTTCCTCAGTGGTGCTAGAGATGACAGCCATGGGTGTTACCTCTGTAGAAGGGAAGTGGTAGCTGCTGTTGTGTCAGGGTGATTAGCTCTAAGGAATTCCTCAGACTGCTCACTGTCTGCACATGTTGCACGTGCAGTTACGGAGGAATGTGTGCTTGCTTTTTGCATTTGTAAGCAGTGCAGGGCTCCAGACAGAGGGGCCTGAGGTTAGAGGCGATAAAAGTTGGGTCAGGAATAGAGTATGGATGTATTTGATGTTGGCGGTGTAGTTTGAAAAAAGAGCCAATGGGGTCGCTGCATACGATGGGTTTCAGACAGGAATGAAGTCTGTGATTAATTTTTACAATACCTTACTTCAATTTCTGACCACAAAAAGCTCCCAAAAGGAATTACTTACCATGTAAAGATTTAGAAGCTTGTAGGGAAAAAAAAAAGGCGGGGATTAGCTATAATGATTATTATTTGGTCTTTTCAAAACACCTTTTATTTCGAGAAATGATTACAGAGAATTTTGTGAAGATTTAAGGGACTAATTTATTTATTTTATCTGGTGGCTTATGAAATCAAAGCAGAATGCAGCTGCACACCTAGCAGAAACATGGGCTCTCCAAAATGGTGAAATACTACAGCTGCTGGCTTGGCGCAAACTGCAGAACCAAGCCACTTATGCCTAAGTTCTGCCCAACTATTTTCTACCTTCAGTTTCCGGTGTCTCTGCATGTAAAAGAAGCACTGAGAGTACAAGGTGATATAGAGGTCAGGTGGATTCTGTCAGGAAAAAGAGAGACCATTACCGAGAAGTCAAGCCTGTGTGGGTGGGTGTGTGACATATGTGTGTGCCTTATGTGCATCTATGTGGTGTGTGACACATATTTGTATGGTTTGGGTTGTATGTGCGTCTATGCATGCCTGTGTTTGTGAGGTGTGTGTGTGTGTGTGTGTGTGTGTGTGTGTAGGATCCGTCTTTCTTTCTGTATCTATGTCTATGTCTCTCTCTTTCTGTGTGTGTCTTTGTTCTATATTATTCTTTTGTTACTGATTTATGCTGCCGTTACTAAGCCTGTTTGCACTAAGTAGTACTTTAGTAATATGTAAGTTGCAAAGACTCTGTTCAACAAGTCAAAGTGAATTTTTCTTCATGAACTGAAACAATGAGATAGTAATTTTTCTCTGAGATCAATACTGGCAAAAGGACTAAAAACATATTTTAACAAGTGTAGAATTATCCTGTGAAACATTCTCATGCAGGAAAGCTAAACACAAGAAAGGAGTGCTGGAGATGTAGTTCATCTATAGAACTTCCTAGTATGTATGAGGAGTCAGGATCATCACAAAATCAAAGCAAAACCAAAGATTTCACGAGAAAGCAGAGTGCAGTTATATTTCCCTTGGTCATCTCCACAACCCCAGGCCTAGCTCTGGATCCACGGCTCATGAACTGGTGAGTCTCCCTCCTACTCACCTCCATCTGGCCCCTCTATCGTCTCCACAACCACAGCTCCAGGGACAAGGCATATGTGCTAGTTTTGCCTGAATTAAGTCCAATGAAGAAGTTCATCTACCAGCTTTACCTGGCCTTGCTCTGGTAATGCAGTTAAACTGGCCTAATCCAAAGCAGGTTAAAATCTCCTATCAGACACACAATGGAAGAAAGACATCCACTTGCCCAGATCATGTCCCAGTAAACAAATCAATAGCCTGTCTCCAACTTCAACTTGGTATATGTCCTTAATCCTTTTGTCAACTAATAAGTCTAACCCACTAGTCCTAAAGAAATGCTCTCTATTGAGAGAGAGCAAGAGAGAGGGGGTAGGAGCGGGGAAGATGTTGGAGAATTTGGTGGAGGCAAGATCCTAATCAGAATATATTGTATAAAAAATCTATTTTAAACTAAAAATATCTTAGATGAACACCAGGAAACATAATTAAAAAAAAACAATCATCCTAAACTTTATCAAAGAATTTATGGAATTTAAAAAAGACACAAACACTATTGAACTTCAAGAGAATAACAAGAAACGCCCGAATAATGTCTAAAAAGTATATAAATGTTTGACTGAATGAAGTAATGAAGACAATTCAGGATCTGAAAAGCAAATTTGATAAGGAGATAGCAGTGTTGAAGAGAAATGAAGCTGAAAAAGCAATGAGTTGAAACACTCAATAGGAAACTGGGGGGGGGGGGGGGCCTTGGGGGTAGCCAACTGGAATCTCAGATGCCAGGAAAGCAAGAGCCTCTCAGGACCCCACAGGGATGACATTAGCTGAAATACCCAACAAAGGGGAGAGAGAACCTGTAGAGACCATATCCAGAGGTTAGGCATGGCTCCTGGTTGAGGGATGGGGTTACCCACCCTTCACAAAATTTTAACCCAGAATTGCTCCTGTCTAAAGAAAATACAGGGACAAAGAATGGAGTAGAGACTGAAAGAAAGGCCATCCAGAGACTGCCCTACCTGGGGATCCATCCCATATGCAGTCACCAAACCCAGACTCTATTGATGCCAAGAAGTGCATGCTGACGGGAGCCTGGTGTGGATGTCTCCTGAGAGGCTCTGTGAGAGCCTTACTGATACAAATTCGGATGCTTGCAGCCAACCGTCTGACTGAGCACAGGGACCTCAATGGAGGAGATAGGGGAAGGACTGAAGGAGCAGAAGGGGTTTGCATCCCCATAGGAAGAACGACAATATCAACCAACCAGTACCCCCAGAGCTCCCAGGGACTAAACTACCAACCTAAGAGTACACATGGAGGGACATTTGGCCCAGCTGCATATGTAGCAGAAGATGGCCTTGTCTGGCATCAATGGGAAGGAAAGCCCTAGGTCCTGTGAAGGTTTGATGCCCCATATTGGGGAATGATAGTGTGGTGGGGTGGGAGTGGGTTAGGGAGCACCCTCATGGAGGCAGGAGAGGGGGGTGCAGTCGGGAGGTTTTTGGAGTGGAAACCAAGAAGGGGGATAACATTTGAAATGTAAATAAACAAAATAACCAATTAAAAAAAAGAAAACTGAGGGGAAATCCTTAGAAGTGAATGGGTCAAATAGAAGAACTCGGGACTTGGAGACAAAATAGAGGAAGTGAACTACTTAAAAAATATGAAAAAATTACAGCACACGTGGAAGAAACGTACAAAAACTGTGAAATTTCATCAAAAGGCCAACTCTTCAAATTATAGGCATGGAGGAAGGAAAAAAAGTCCAGGTCTATGGCATAGGTCAGATCTTCAAGACCTTAGAAGAAAATCCCCCAAATTTAAGGAAAGGCATACTCATGCAGACACAGGAAGCACACAGAACACCAAACAGAGCCCCCCCCCCAAAAAAAGAACATTTCCAGGATATATTACAGTAAAATGTTTTAAGTATATGTAAAAAGAGAGGTTGTTGAGAACATCAAGGGAAAAGACACTTGTCACTTATAAAAGGAAAGACTCTCAAAATAACAGCTATTTTCTCAGTGGAAACTGTCACAGCCAGAAGACCTTGGTGCAAGGTGCTTCAAGTCCTTAAAGACATTCCAACCACTAAAGCATCCAACAAGACTATCTTCCACAGTTGAAAGAGAGGGAGGCAATCTTTTTCCAGTGATATAAATAAGCTAAAAGAATCTATTTCCAATTAACTAGCTCTACAGAGAATACATCAGGAGCAGTAACTCTGATGAAGAGAGGAAGAAACACAGCCAAGAGATGATGGAAAGGTAACAAAGGAAGATATAATTACAGAAGAGAACACAAACAAGGGAAAACAAAATGACTGCCATGACTGCAAACAACACACACTGTATGGGTTTTTTTGGTTGTTGTTGTTGTTTGAGACAGCGTCTCACTAGGTAGCTTTGACTGTCCTGGAACTCCTATGGAGACCAGGCTGATCTTGAACTCAGAGATCTGCCTTTCTCTGTCTCCCAAGTACTGGGATTAGAGGTGTGTTTCACTGTGGCAGACAACAAACTTATCTTACCTTCAAAGATGGGAGCCACTTTGACAAGATAGAATAGAAATAAAATCACAAAGTCCCTTTGATTTACATTTCTCCAGTGGCTAAGAGGAGTTGAATATCTCTTGTGATATCTTTTAGTCATTTATTTTTATTTGTTTCTATTGAGAACAGAGCTTATATGATTTCTATAATTTCTAAACAAGTTATGTGCTTATTGTAATAATGAAATTATAAATAATCGTATAAAATGTTATAAAACCAAGTACTCCAAATTAAATTATTAGATTATAATAGCTATAATAATTATAGCAATATCTATAGGGAGTGACACCCAAATTTCATAAGTGTGGGATCTTTGTGATTTTTTTTGTAAAGAAACCCTGTTTAGACAGTATTGCAAGTTGAGGAAATAGAAAGACATTGGCTGCAAAACACTAACAAATTCTCCCATCCCAATAAAGAAACCTCCATCATTATTGCCAATGTTTATCTAATTTACATGAAGGTAAGTGATCCTGAAACTTACTACGAGGCTGCGTGCAGAATGTCACGCAATGGAAAGTAAAAAATAAATACTAATGAAATAAAAACAATACTCTATCTCATCTCTGTGAAAGACACAAAGATGTCACACACAACTTCAGAGACGCAGTTGTGCTCTGAAAAACTTGTGATAAATCCCAGTTTAATTTTAGAGCTGTGGGTTCAATGTTCAGCAGACGGAGAAGGCCCAGCACCTCGCGTAGCTAAGCCACCCGTGCAGGCCTATTATTAGGCTTACCGAAGAGAGGGTTGCTTCAGTCCTTTATGTTAACCAAAAATTATCTCATGCAGCTGAAAAAACAATTTAAATAATATTGATTTATAAATGGAGGTCCTAAGACTACATAAGTATGTGTGCGTATGTGTGTTTGTAGACATATAAGTTGCTGACTTCGCCAAACCAGGTGTGAAAAAAAATGGAATTCATTTCACTGAGTTCTAAAATTAGTAGTCAACAAGTTAAAAGTCCTTTTATCTTAGTTACTTTTCCATTGATATGAAGACACAGCATGACAAAGGTAACTCCTATCAAATAAACATTTTAACTGGGAGCTTGCTTATATTTTTAGGGGATTATCATAGCAGGAAGCAGAAGGCATGATGCTGGAGCAGGAGCTGAGAGCTTTACATATGATCTATGGGCAGCAGGGAGAGAGAGAGAGAGAGAGAGAGAGAGAGAGAGAGAGAGAGAGAGAGAGAGAGAGGGAGGGAGAGAGAGGAAGAAGAGGAGGAGGAAGAAGAAGAAGAAGAAGAAGAGGAGGAGGAGGAAGAGGAGGAAGAGGAGGAAGAGGAGGAAGAGGAGGAGGAAGGAGAGGAGGAAGAGGAGGAAGAGGAGGAAGAGGAGGAAGAGGAGGAGGAGGAGGAGGAAGAGGAGGAAGAGGAGGAGGAGGGAGAGGAGGAAGAGGAGGAGGAGGAAGAGGAAGAGGAGGAAGAGGAGGAAGAGGAGGAGAGACTTGGCCTGTTGTGGGGTTTTGAAACTTTGAAGCTCACCCCAATGACATACCTCCTCCAACAAGGCCACACCTCCTAATCCTTCCCAAACAGTCCCACTAACTGGGGACTATGCATTCAAACATGAATCTATGGAATCCATTCTGGTTCAAACCACTTTACTTTATATGCCTGGAAGTCACTATCTCGTTATTCCATTAAGGTTAAATAAGAGCATGTATGTAAAGCCATGTGCAAGAATGTTTAATATTGAGACTCAAAATAAGAGGCTCATTAAGCATCAAGGAGAATTTTTTTTATCTTTATTAACTCGAGTATTTCTTATTTACATTTCGGTTGTTATTCCCCTTCCCGGTTTCCAGGCCAACATCCGCCTAACCCCTCTCCCTTCCCTTCTATATGGGCTTCTCCTCCCCATCCTCCCCCCATTACCACCCTCCCCCCAACAATCACGTTCACTGGGGGTTCAATCTTGGCAGAACCAAGGGCTTCCCCTTCCACTGGTGCCCTTACTAGGCTATTCATTGCTACCTATGAGGTTGGAGTCAGGGTCAGTCCATGTATAATCTATGGGTAGTGGCTTAGTCCCTGGAAGCTCTGGTTGGTTGGCATTGTTGTGATCTCGAGTGTATGGGATCTCAAGCCCCTTCAAACTCTTCCAGTCTCAAGGAGAATTTTGATGTAAACTATAAAAGATGCAATTTTAGTAAGAAAGTATCTCAGTGAAGGTATACCAATATATCTACACATTTTATGTAAAACATTCTTAAAATCTTTTAAGGGGGATATATATTTGTATAGAAACCTATGATTTATTTTGGTAAGGAAAACCCAATACCACAAATATACAGCTTTCTTAATCTCCCAGCAGAGTAAACATTTATCAGAAATGACTACATTACCTCCCCCACCCCCATTAGGCAATGTCCATTAAGTATTCCTAGAGATAAGACATGTTTCTGGGAAAGTAAAGCCTGTGCTTTTTTCTCTGGTTTATAAAATACACATTACAAAATTTCACCAGCGGTATGTTACTGCAGCAAACATAGAATTGGATTGATTTCCACAGAACAGATTTTAATGGTTTTGGAAATAAAAGGTACAGACTTTGGTGTAAATATTAAGGCGAAGATTGCAAGAAGAGACCTACACACACTCCGTTTGAATGTAGCTTGGCAAATAGATGGGTTTAATAAGGAGCTACTCATTAGGAATTATGAGTTTAATAAGAGCTGCTTGCAGGAACATGAACAACAGAGGCAAACCTTTCAGTCTTCTGGCAGAGAAGACTGGCTGTAGACCCTCAGGTAGTGGCAGATCCTGTGACTCCCTCCTCGAGCCTCTCTGATGGAATGAATGTTAATGGGCCAATCTTGCACAGGTCTCATGGGTAATCACAGCCAATTTTGTAAAGAGCTGTAGAAGCAGACATTAGCCCTGTCACAAATGAGGCTGTGACTCAGATGCTGGAGCCGTAACTCTACAGCACCACAGCCCAACGCAAGAAGAGTTTGCTCTATTCTGTATTTAAACTGACACTGAGTATTTAATGCCTCCAAGTAGAAAGTCTTCCCCATATCTCTTGAAAAGTTGAAACTTCACAGTGGGGCCAAATTTACCCTGTGCTAGTAGGGTATACAGGTCTATATTATTACTATTATTATTATTGATTATTATTTTTATTTTTAAAGTCTGACACTTAATGCTTTGCTTTCTCAAGTATGAATGTGTGCCCCTATGTTTCTTGTGTGGAGATGCTGTGCTCTGGAAGGCAGTATTGAAAGAAGGTATTAAAATGTCAACTTGTGGGGCCCAGAGCAAGAGGCTTAGTTCACTTAAGATATGCCTTCAGCGGGGCTTGTGATACCCTCCCCTCCTATAGCATCCTGTTTAGTGATGTGGTCTGTTCCTCCCACCTATCCTCCCACCTCTGCTCTCTGCCATAAGGTACACAGCTAACTCAGCCTTTCACCAGAGTCTGCCCAATGCAGTTTGAACTTTTAACTCTTGTCTCAGGCTCTTTGCTATAGAAATGAAAAATAGATTAATATACTAATCAACTGAAGAGATAATAATTCAAACCCAAGACTTACACAAAACTCAGATATATCATGCTTTTGTCTAGAATGCTATTTTTTTTTCCATTTGTGATTCTGCCATGATACCAAGTCCTCGAGCAGCGACTGTGTTCAGTGATTTTATCAGACGAAAGTGTTTCAAGCAAATGCCTTTGCTGTTCAGTCCTGGAACTATGCAAAGACGGTGTGCACACGTTTAATCATTCAGTGCAAACTTCAGCTCACCAAACATTTAGCTTTTTGTGTGCAGTGAAAACTCCAGACTCCTTTTTTCCTATCTCATATTTCTTTTGATCGCTTCTAATTTGCTGCGGTATATAAATTTTGAAGGGTGAACAATCCATTAACTCAATCTTATCGGCAAAAGTCGCAGTCTACCGCTTGCTTTCCCCAAAGCTATGGGTTTTATTCTGCGAATTTTTTTTCCCAAGTAGCAACGAAGCTGGGTTTATATTGGAAAGCTGTCAAATTGTGTTAAACAGTTCTTGATTGGATTTGCTGTTTCCCAGCGTCTCTGGGTGCCTCTCAGACTGGAACTGCCGAAGCTGATCGAGGGGCTCCATCGCAGTTGTGTTGTCTTGACGCAGACTCTTTGCAGTGCCTGGAGATTGAAATTTTCTTAGGAGGATTATGATGAAAAAAAATCAATGAGAGCAACTTTACGTTTTATTAATCTAATCGGTTAGCTTACACCGGATGGACTATCGGTTCAGAGGCTCAGCAAAAACCTAAAACATGGTTGTTGAGTCCCCGGGTTCAGGAGAGGAGCTAAACTCGAGTGCAGAAAAACAGATGCTTTTAAAGATATTTAAGACATGCAAATAGCTGAAATGCCTAATATTTAACTACCACTGCTGGGAGACATATTGACACATTCAGGTCCGATGACACTTATAAAGGACTGAGCAAGGCTCATAGGGGTTCACCGAGACCTAAGTGGCAATCACAAATCCTGCATATGTGTTACGGCTGTGTAGCTTGGTGTTTTTGTAGGACAGTGGGAGTCGGGGTTATCTTTTGTTATCTTTTGTCTACTCTTGGGACCCTTGTCCTCCTACTGGGTAGCCACATCCAGCCTTGATATGTGGGTCTGTCCTTATCTTACTATAACATTTTTTATTGAATATTTTATTTATTTACATTTCAAATGTTATCCGGTTTCGCCTCCACATCCCTTCTAACCCATCCTCCCTCCCCCAACTTCTATGAGGGTGCTCCCCTACCCACCCATCCATTCCTGCCTCACTGTCCTAGCATTCCCCTACCCTGGGGCATTGAGCCTTCACAGGACCAAGGGCCTCCCCTCCCATTGATGCCAGACAATGCCATCCTCTGCTACCTCTGCTGGAAGCATGGGTCCCTCCATATGTACTCTTTGGTTGGTGGTTTAGTCCCTGGGAGTTCTGGGGGGGTGGGTGGGATCTGGTTGGTTGATATTGTTGTTCTTCCTCTGGGGTTGCAAATGCCTTCAGCTCCTTTAGTCCTTTCCCTAACTTCTCCATTGGGGACCCTATGATCAATCCAATGGTTGGCTTCAAGCATCCACATCTATATTTGTCAGGCTCTGGCAGAGCTTCTCGGGAGACAGCTATATCAGGTTCCTGTCAGCAAGCACTTCTTGGCATTAGCAATAGTGTCTGGGTTTGGTGTCTATATATGGGATGGCCCCCAGGTAGGGCAGTCTTTGGATGGTCTTTCCTTCACTCTCTGCTCCACAAGTTGTCTCTGTATTTCCTTTAGATAGTAGCAATTCTGGGCTTAAAAGTTAGAGATGAGTGGGTGAATCCACCCCCCAACCGGGGGCCTTGCCTAACCTCTGGATATGGTCTCTATAGGTTCTCCCTCCCCTTTGCTGGGCATTTCAGGTAATCTCATCCATGTTGGGTCCTGAGAGCCTCTTGCTTTCCTGGCATCATTTTTATGCTGTTAGATTGATATCCCTGGGAGACCTGTTCTTTTCTGAAGGGAAATGAAGAAGCAGCAGATCTTGGTGGGGGAAGACTGGGAGGAGTGGAGGGAGAGAAAACTGTGGTTGGGGTATATTATATGAGAGAAGAATAAATAAAATAAAATAAAAATAAAAATACAGGTATTTCTGGAAAAAAATTCGCAGTGCAGGGTTGGAAGAAAATTAAGAGTGGCTAGTGGAAGAAAAGTGGTTTATTACAATGAAAAGAAACAGAAAAACAGGTTAATGGACACAATAACAGAAAGAGGCTGTTAGAACATCAATGAGAAAACCGGTTCCCTGTAACCAAGTAATCATTTAAATGAGCTATCACCTAAAGTATAAAACGCTTCTCTCTGGAAGCTTAATGCCAAGATGGGGCCAACAGGTACCCCCGGCCCCTGCCCTCTTGGGTAGTTGCTCTGTTAATTTGACCCAAGCTGCATATATCTCGGAAGAGGAGAAACACAACTGAGAAAATGTCTCCATAAAATTGGCTGATAGTTAAATCTTTGGAGATATTGCTCTTGATTGATGAATGATTGATAGGACAGATAACACGAGGGCATAGTTCACTAACAGTGATGCTACCTCTTGTCCGTTGGGCCTGGGTTGCATTTAAAATAAAGCAAGTTGAGCAAGCCATGGGGAGCAAGCCATAGGCAGCACTCCTCTGTAGCCTCTGCCTCGTGTTCCTGTCCTGAATTCCCTTCATGGTAGCTACAAATTAGAAATGGAAATAAACCTTTCCGTTTCCCACAAGTAGTTTTCCATAATGGTGTTTTATCACAGCAATAGAAACCTATCCATGATGCTCCTCTGTACACCACACAGTCACACACACACACACACACACACACACACACACACACACACACACACACCACAACCACTGAATCCAACATACAACGTTACCTGAAACAAGAGCCCTCTAAAGTAGCAGCCCCAGTGCTAATAATCTAATTAACAAACCAGAACATGTTAGCCATCAAAACCAATCAGGAAAAGAACCACAGACCATTCGAAGCAAGGGCAAAGCCAGTAACCTTTCAAAGAACTGCACAAGCAACGGAGGTGACCATTAACTGTGGATGACATGAGGAAAGGCATTCACTTCACATTGAGAAGTAGTTTTTGTGAGCCTTGGGTGACTATGACTGCAAAGAGTCTCAGATGCTACCCTCTGTGGGCTGAGAGGGTCTAGGACACTTTTCTCCGACCTACTCAATTGCTGTGGCACTTTAATACCGTTCCTCGTGTTGTGGTGACTCCCAACCATAAAATCATATCGCTACTGCTTCATAACTAACTTTGAACCTGTTACAAATTGTAATGTAAATATCTCACATGCTGGATAGCTGATATTCGACTGCAAAGGAGTTGCGAACCACAGGTTGAGAACTGCTCGTCTCAGAAAATGGAAAAATTAGTAGAAGACATGGGACAGATCCAAAGTGTGTGTGTGTGTGTGTGTGTGTGTGTGTGTGTGTGTGTGTGTGCGCGTGTGTGTGTTGGGGGCTGAGGGGAGGGAGCGCTACATCAGAGCCTCCATTTAGCAGATAAATCTTTAGTAGAAGATAAACCACTTCAGGTCAGGGCTCTTGTTTTGGTTTGTTTGTTTGTTTGCTTGCTTGCTTGTTTATTTTGCCTTTGTTAGGCACCGACTGAAATCTGGGGAACATCCCAGGAATAGTCCTTTGGATCGGAAGAGGTAGCAACAGCAGAAAGCCCTGGTTATGCAGTGGTTTTCTTGGCATGGAAACGGAAGACTTGGATTGGAGTTCTGGGGAACCCAATCTGTAAGGAATCCGATAACACAGAGCTGTGGACTCAGAGAGACCAATATCCCGGGGAGCAGAGAGAGAAGTGTGGATTGTACACACATCCCTGACCACATGGTGGATGTTAGAATCCTGAGAGCTGGCAGAGCCTGGCACTGCTCCTGGGCCATGAAGAGGCCTAATGAACGGTTCTCAGATTTGCTGGTGTAACCCGCTGCGGTCAATTATAAAACACCACAAGTGGCTCCTGGCTTACAAAGACATCCAACAAGGCATTTCAAATATCAAACACATTGAAGAGACTTTATGGTTCTACAAATATATAATGGGAAACAAGAAAGCCGTCTAATTTATTTTTCTAAATGAGCCAAGTCGTAATTTAAACTTCAGGAGTTACGTAACGTGTACTGTACCTGTCTCTCGTCCACCTCGTCTGTATTGATCTGCTTGCCCAATGGAAACACTTCAGGGCTTTCACAAACCATCTGCCTATCTTAGAACTGATCTGTTCCCTGCCTTTACTGCATTGTCCCAGAGTCTCCCTCTGGGACACATGCTGTGTGCTCCCTGATTTACCCCGGGACTGCTTATGCCCAGTACGGACTGGGTTCTACACTCTTTGATCATCTTTCGAAAGCTATCTCAAACTATGTCTTCTCTTAACAACTTCCTGGCTCCCCAGCCCTGGGGTCCTGATTTATTTTTGCGTTTTCCCACTGATAGCCAAGTCTGTGGTATAAGACGTAACAGTCCTAGAACAGTATTAATAAAACTGAGCTTGGTCCAAGTACTTAGATAGCTTCACTAGGGTTAGAAAATTTATCATCACCATTGGGATATCATAGCAATTGTAGAGACGGCTTGCTCTTGGTGTGTGATGTGATTATAATTAGATCCATCGTGAAACATATACACAAAGATGTAGCCATAATGTTTTTGTACAGTGTGCAAAGTTTACCCTTTCATTGTCCAAATGCTGATTTCTCTGCCATCCTATCAGCAGGGCATTGTGATGCTTATAAGAAATATCTCTTGTCTCAAGTTTGTGTAAACAATTCTTAGCCTCTCAGACAGCTGTATCAGGCTCCTGTCAGCATGCACTTCTTGCATCCCCAATAGTAACTGGGTTTGGTAACTGCATGTGGGATGGATCCCCATGTGTGGCACTCTCCGGACGGCCTTTCCTTCAGTCTTTGTTCCACACTTTGTCTCCATATTTCCTCCTGTGAGTATTTGAGCCTGACAAATACAGAGGCAGATGCTGGCAACCAACCATTGGACTAAGAACTGGGTCCCCAATGGAGGAGTTAGAGAAAGGACTGAGGTAGCTAAGGGGGTTTGCAACCCATAGGAAGAACAACAATATCAACCAACCAGACCCCCCAGAGCTCCCAGGGACTAAACCAGCGACCAAAGAGTATACATGGAGCAACCCACATATGTAGCAGATGATGGCCTTTTTGGACATCAATGGAAGGAGAGGCTCTTGGTCTTGTGAAGGCTCGATGTCCCAGTGTAGGGGAATACCAGGGTGGGGACACGGGGAGGGAGTGGGTGGGCGGGTGAGAGAATACCCTCATGGAAGCAGGGGAATGAGATAGGGGGTTTCCAGAGGGGAAACCTGGAAAGGGGATAACATTTGAAATGTAAATTTAAAAAAATATCCAATAGAATAAAAGGAAAAAAACAATTCTTAGCATTTATTCTCTGCCTTGTCAATAAATGTTTATCACCCAGTGGCTGGGCAGAATACAGAATCGGGTGGGACATCCACAAATTAGAGGAAGGAGAGAAGGACAGAGGGAGAGAGGGAAATTCAGATCAGTAAGGAGGATGGGGATTGGAAGCCATAGGAAAGTGTCTGGAGTGAGATCATGGACGCAAACAAGAAGTTCAATAATAATATGCAAGTGTCATGGGATGGACTCTGGGAGGCAGCCAGATTGGCATAGAAAATTAAAGTTGACCATTTACTTGGTTATTGAGTTATAGTTTTAAACAAATCTTGGTTTCTCTCTGTAATTATTGGGGGCTAGCATAAGGAAAAGAAATACACCTGCCAAATTAATTTACTGCTACGTTCACACTAAAGATATTTCATTTACACAAAGATCTGTATTAGTTTCCAGGAAAGTATAGCTTCTACTTGACAGTAAAAATTTTTTACTTCACAGTGTCAATATATAGCCAAAATGGTCCCCTCCCCTAACCCCCTGCTCTGTAGTCTCTGCTTCATGCTCTCCTCAGGGTGAGGGGAGGGATGAACAGTGTGATAGAGAAGACATGTAAAAGACCAGGTCAAATGAAAGAAACCCAGAGGTTCCTCACTGCAGGAGGAAGTGAAGTCTGATCAACACTCTGGCATCACTGAGACTAGCAAAAGGGTTAGACTAAAGGAATAAAAGAGGCCTAAAGGAATGTTCTAGCCACTGTGTGCAAGGTGCAAATGCCTCTGATAGCTAAGAAATGAATAGTCATTCTATGGAATTTCCTAATTCGAAGTATCTTTCTGCTTCAGACTTCTTTCTATCCAACAACAACAACAACAACAAAAGAATAATTTTATTGTTTCTAGCATTATAACCACTTGTAAATATTTGTTTGGAATGGCACAGAAAAAGAAGCTGACGTCAAACCAGTTACATCCTCCACTTAGATGTTTCTCTGCGTTCCGAATGATCTATGTCTTAGTGACATTTTGTCATCTAGACTCAAGCTAGAGTTACCTAGGAAGAGAAATCTCAGCTGAGAGAGTATCTCCATCATATTTCCTGTAGGCAAGTCTGCAGGACATTTTCTCCAGGACAATCGATACGGAGGTGCCCAGCTCACTATGGGCAGCAGCATTCCTGAGCGTTATGAGTGGTAAAGCTAGCTAACCGGGCAATGGGGAATGAGCCAGTAAGGACTATTCCTCCATGGTCTCTGCTTCAGTTCCTGCCTCCAGGTTCCTGCCCTGCTTGAGTTCCCTCATAAAAGTTTGCAACTATGAGCAGAAGATGAAATAAACACTTCCTCCCCAAGTTGCTAGACTTTGAACTCAGCAGCAGAGGCTGCCATGGCAACCCCCTGCCCATATACACAATTACAATATTAGAGGAGGTAAGGAAAGTTTTGTCTGCCTGTTTTGAATGTATGAATGTGACCATTGCCTGTTCCCTTCTGACCTTGATTGTGTAAGTTTACTGTGTTTCTTGGTTATAGATCAGCTGTTACTATTGTAGCCAGAGAGGACCTGGGACTTAGAATGTATCTCTGGGTTTTCTGGCCACTGCGTCTAATGTAATAGTGTTTCAAACATTATTTGTGTATGAATAACATTAAAGTTGCTTTATGATATTCTACTTTATTTAAAAACTGGCTCTGTAGTTAGGTTATTGGAAATAATTCAATCTGTCTAAAACCTGGCCTGCCACTGTTGGAACTGATCATGTGTGGTATCTTCGATCTTGAAATTAAAAAAAAAAAAAGTGCTTTATTTTGACATTGCCGAAGCACACAGTTGAGAGATGTCAAACTTCCTCAGGAGAAAATTTTTGAGGTTGATTGAAAATTTAAATAGTATTTTAAAAACTGGATTTTTTGGGGCTGGGGATTTAGCTCAGTGGTAGAGCGCTTACCTAGGAAGCACAAGGCCCTGGGTTCGGTCCCCAGCTCCGAAAAAAAAAAAAAAGAACCAAAAAAAAAAAAACTGGATTTTTTTTAAGGATCAGCTTTTAAAGATATTTAAATTCATAAGGTTATGGGAGCATTGTAAATTTATAAAATACTTTTTATAATGTCTTTATTAATATGTGATCTGTATAGATCACAAATTAATAGATATAATAAAGATATAATTAGATAAATAAAGAGCTAAAAATGAGGGTCACAGCTACAAGCAACAAACACTGATCACCAGAGGCTGAGTTACTCCTGTCTTATGATGTGGCAAGAACAGAAGGCCTCTCCTCACCTAAGGTCTAGTCAGACGAACAGAGAATGACTGAAGAATGTCCAACCACCTTGTTTCTGCTACCATTGTTAAGCTGTAGCTATATTGGTAAACTGACTCCTGCGAGAAACTGTTATAGCTATAATGGTAAACCATGTAAAGACTAGCAAAATGAATGGCCAGTTTCCCTATGGACTTTATTCATGAAAAGAGCTTCAATTCAGAAATTGTTAATTTATTACAAATTGTTAAAATTAATTAAACCCCAATGCCTCTCCTGCCACCAGGACCTGGCCCAAACCATGAACAAAAAGACACTAGAACGTTGATTGTCTCACTCTGTGTAGACTAAGTAGCATCAGTCCCCCAGGGTCCTCCTCCACAGGAGAGCTTCTGGCCTTGGTGGCAGAAGGCTATTACCATTCTGGTACCTCTACCCCCAGTGTCATAGAGACCATGGGAGCTTGGGATGACCATTTAGTTAATGGACTAGGCTCTGTCATTTTGACTGATGCATAGACCACTTGGATTATACTTTCTGTTATGATTTATCCTTCTCAGATCTCTGGCATCGACGGCAGCTTTGTCACTTTGGCGGCAGCAGACAGTCAGCTCCTTCATTGAAGCCTGCAGCCATGTTGCTAGTTCATCTGAAGCAACTAGGTCTCTTGTTGAGAAAAGGCAAGCAGGTTCGCCTTGCTAATGGGCTTCACGTTAAAGGATAAACAGGTCTCAGGGTGTAACTTCTTACCACAGGAGCATGGCTTGCAACAGCTGTTCTCACCAATAGCTACTCATATCTCTGATAAATGCTTAGATGGAGTGAAGAGGCCTGTATGAGTTATAAAGGTATAAAATAATTTAAGGTATATGAATAACAGCTTTAGATTTCTCCCCTTTTCTGTGCTATTTTTACCATGATTTCACAGATTTAAAAGGTTCAGAGTTTTAACATTGATCAGTGGAGTTCTGCTAATCAGGTCTTCTTACTATTTCAATCACAAGCTCAAGATTTTTAAATTTCCTTTGGTTCTCTTCTAAATATAGACTTACAGGTGCTTCTCATCTGGCTAAAAACATATCCATCCAATCTATATATCTGGCTCTATGAACAGAGGAAATATGGTCGTGCTATTTTAACCCGAAGCTATAATTTTTGCGGGGCTCACAGGAGTGAGTCTATTCTAGCTGTTTTACAGTGTGGATTTTGGGGCAGATTGCTGCTAATATATCTAGAAAATTTACCTCTTTTTTGTAAAAACTAGATGTTCGTGGAAGCTTCAGGGAGCCAAAGAAGTCATAAGATTTTGATCCACTTGTCATAGGTCAAAGGGACACCAAATAAATGGAGCCTAAGATTCCCTACTTGTCTCCTTCTGAGGATGAGATCTCTCTCCCCTGATCTTGTGATTCCTGCCCCTCTTCTCCAGCTACTAGGACCACAGGCCTGAAAGTTCCAAATGTAAGATTTTCCTTTAATTTCTGTCCCTAGTCTATCTTTGCCTCAGAAGATTTCCACTGGGCTGACAGTCACCATTCAGGGATCGCCTGCAGATTACGAACTGCTGCTCTCTCGACTTCCTGCGAGCTGATGTGGACCAGTCCAGCTGATGTGATTACTCCCTGTCTCTTCAGCTGGGTCAACTCACTGGGTGCTTCTGCTGAGTGCCCAATTGCCCAGCCTTTGACTAACCTTTCAGCCTTCCTGGGCCCTGTGACAATGATGCCCTAGTTTCAACTGGAAGAAGGTACAGAAAAGAGCACATTGTCTGTGCCCTGGCTGTTCCTGGTCCTGTTCTTTGTTCCGTGTTCCCTAACAGGCTGAAATACTAAGTAAAAAAAAATGAATGAATGAAAGAAAGAAAGAAAGAAAGAAAGAAAGAAAGAAAGAAAGAAGGAAGGAAGGAAAGAAAGAAAGAAAGAAAGGGAGAAAGAAAGAAAGGAAGGAAGAAAGGAAGGAAGGAAGGAAGGAAGGAAGGAAGGAAGAAAATACCCCCCCCCCAAATGGCTACCTATAATGTCAACTGGCATATCAGGGAAATGGGCTCAGATATATCGACAGGTAATTAATTAACTGGAATAGTTATACTGTATGTAGGGTACGGTTCCTGTCCTGATTTATGCGGAACAAAGAGGTATTATATGGCTTTAAGAGAAAAGTTTTTGTTACTATACAAACCATTCAGGATAACAATCTGGCTGTACCAAACGAAACATTACAAAAGCCCATTTCTAGGCTCCTTTTAGATCAAGTTCTGATGTCAGTCATCACCGGGCCTTTGGCTCTTCTGTTTATGCCAATTACAAATGTTTCTTGCATCATTGATGCCTTAACCGGTTAAAAATTCCTGTCTGGGTGCCATTAAGCTGATGGATACTAAACTCCAGTCTAAAAAAGTACCCATCATATAGCCAAGGATTTGACCCAGGAAGTTCCACCCAACCAAGGACAAAAGTAACTCCCGAGAATGGTGGGAGTTGTAGTTGTTGGAAAATAACAAAGCCACATGGAAATATGGTGGCCAAATTGTTTTGACCTTAAAAAGCCCTTACAACACATCTTTTGGTAAACCACTGGGAACTCCAAAGGCTGAACCTCACCAGTGCCCATGCTGGTCAGTATGTAATTAAAGTTCACTTCAAATTTGGTTCAAAACAGTGGAACTGGTTTTTCTCTTGTGAATCTCAGAATTAACATTAACATAGGTATGTATAGGGAGAAATGGGTCCCCTGGCCAGACTTATATACATTGAGAGAAACATTACAAAAGGGCATAAAGAAATTGAAAAAAAATGTCTGTTGCACCTTTAAAAAGTATAGCATTCTCAAATGAGAAAAAAAATCAGAATATTAGTATTTGGGGCGGAGGGGTGGGGGCTAAATTATCTTACTGAGAATAATTTTCTTCCCTTCTTCTGTACATGAAAATATTATAATTTTATTTTTCTTTACAGCTGGGTAATAGTTCATTATATATATGTGCTACATTTTTATTATCCATCGATCAGCCAGTGGATAACTGGTTTGATCTCATGGTTTAGCTGTCCAGAGTAGAGCAGTGTCTTAATTACTGTTCTAGTGCTGGGTTGAAATAACATGACCAAGACAATATATAAACGAAAACATTTAATTGAGGGCTTGCTTAGAGTTTCAGAGGGTGAGTCCATTGAGTATGATGGTGCTGGGAGGAGGCAGCAGGGGTAGCACTGGAGTCGCGGCTGGAAGCTTATATTTGGATTCATAGGCAGCAGGTAGAAAGAGAGAGGAAACTGGGTCTGGTGTGGAGATTTTAAACCTCAAAGATATTAATACCCTCAATAGTACACTTCCTCCAACAAGACTATACTTTGTAATTCTTCCTAAAGCACTTGTAAACCATACATTCAAATATATGAGCCTAGATAGAGGGTCCATTCTTACCCAAACCACCATAGTAGCAACTATGGATGTACAAGTATATTAAGATACCCTTTGGGCTGGAGATCCCATATGAACAACAATGCCAAGCAACCAGAGCTTCCAGGGACTAAGCCACTACCCAAAGACTATACATGGACTGACCCTGGGCTCCAACTGCATACGTAGAAATGAATAGCCTAGTAAGAACACCAGTGGAAGGGGAAGCCCTTTGTCCTGCCAAGACTGAACCCCCAGTGAATGTGATTGTTGCGGGGAGGGCAGTAATGGGGGGAGGGTGGGGAGGGGAACACCCATACAGAAGGGGAGGGAGAGGGGTTAGGGGGATGTTGACCCGGAAACCGGGAAGGGGAATAACAATCGAAATGTAAATAAGAAATACTCAAGTTAATAAAGATGGAAAAAAAAAAAGATAACCTTTGGGTATCTGCCAGGAGTAGTATTGCTAGGCAATATAGTTAATTTTATTTCTGATTCTTTTAGAAACATCCAGCGTTTTTTTTCAAGTGTCTGTTGTAGTTTACATGCCCAACAATGTGTACAAGGCTTCCTTTGTAGTGAGAGATGGGATCTTAAAGCAGTTTTATTCTGCTCTAAATGCTGGCCAAGGACAACAAGCGCTTTTAAAATGTTAATTATTTCTTTACATTTCTTCCTTTGAAAATTCTGCTTTCGGATTCATAACCCATTTTGTGTAATTGGGTTATTAGTTTTCCCGTCTTTAGTTCTTTGTATTTTTTAGACACTAATCCTCTGTTAGATGACTATGCAGAAAAGCTTTAATCCCATTCTATAGGCTGTCTCTTCATCCAGTTAACAATTTCCTTTGCAGTGCAGAAGCTTTTGAGTTTTGTGGGATCCCATCTGTCAGTTGCTTGTTTATTTCTGTGCTAGAGTTCTACGTGAAAGTACGCTCCTCTCTGTGATGTAAGTTGAAGCGCATTTCCCACTTTTTCTTCTGAGGGTGTGGCAGAAGTCAGTGGGCCAGTGCTTGTGAGGATACATGTTGAGAGGAGAGGATAATATAATAGACGATAGGCCAGATGAAAGTGGAGAGGGGAAATACTAATCCAGAGAGGATTACAGTACCTACATGACAAGCAAGCTGGTGCAATAATGGTACAGCGGTTTAGGGGGTTACCACCTGTTCTCTTGATTAGACCTGAGGCCTGCTCCACAGGAAGGAATTCATGCTTTGTACTGTAACCACTTTCAAATACTAAGGCAAGGGAAGCCATAAGCCTAGAGTAGAATTTATTGATGGTTTTTTTTTTTTTCCAAAAAGTCATGGTGCCAAACTCCTTCTTAAATATTTGGTGTTTTGACTGGCTTGACCCCAAAACTCTCTGGCATTTGAAAGCATGGATCCTAGTTGGTTGCTGTTTGGGAAGGATTAGAGGTGTGGTTTTTGGAAGCAGTGTGACTTAGGGGTGGGCTGAAAGCATCAAAAGCTTCTCATCATTCCCAGTAAGATCTCAACATTTGGTGTGTGGATTGGGACTCAGCTCTTAGTGGCTACTCCAGCCCCATGCCTGTCTGCCTGTTTCTAGCCTCCCTTCATGGTGGTTATGAGTTCCTATCCTCATGGGACTATAAACCTACATGTGTGTATGTGGATGAACAACATGAGTACCTGGTGTCTGTGGAGGTCAGAGTGTGTTTGGTTCCCTGTCACTGGAATTACAGATGGTTTTTGCACAAACACATAGAGACTGGGAACCAAATCCAGGTTCTCTGCAAGAGTAGCATTTCTTCTTAATGGCTGAGACATCTCTCTGGTCCCCAGTTAACATTTTTTTTTAATTTCCAAAAGAAAAATCAAGCCATAGGAATAAAAAGACAGAAAAGGTATGGAATATTGTACCATCTCAGCTAAACCAGCCAACTATAAAATTAGGTTACAATTTCCAGAAAAATGCTCTAGGAATTTCACCTCCCACTGGCCCTACTTATAATGCTGGTGGAGGATGGGCTTCACGAAATCAGAGCTGCACACCAATTTAGGGGAAGACATAGGAAGCCAATAGAGAACACCCACAGAGAAACCCTGGAAATGCCTCCCACAGAACCATCTGCTTAAATCTGGCAGGAAATTGATTATTGTCAAAGGCAAAGAGCCACTGGTGAATAATGATGTATTAGTGATTGTTTTCCATAAACAGCAGTCATTAACCAGCATCTAAATGTGACTGACTATAGAGCCAAGCGTTGGGACTTATAACGTGTTACCTTGAGAAGCAAAGTTTGTTTCTGACCTCTACCCTTTACTCTTCTCTCTCTCTCTCTCTCTCTCTCTCTCTCTCTCTCTCTCTCTCTCTCTCTCTCTCTCTCTCTCTCTCTCCTTCCCTCCCCCCTCTCTCTCTCCCCCTCTCTCTTTCTCTCTTTCTCTCTGTCTCTCTGTCTCCTTCTCCCCCCCATTCTTCCTCCCCCTCCCGTCTCATCCTCTCCCTTCCCCTCCCCCTCTCCTTCTCCCTTTCTATCCCCCTTGAAGGGGGTTATAAACAAGAATACTTTCTACCTCTGAAAACAATTTTTAATCCATACACATGATATTAGATATCTTTGGAGCATTTTCAACTTGTGTCAGATGTATGAAAAATTCCTTTTCCTCAGGTTTGATATAAACTTAAAATTTCTCTAGAAGAATTAAAAGAACCTGGGACCTAGATTTTATTGTTTTATTTCAATATTTTTCCTTCCTTTAAATTTGGATAAATTTGCATGGGATACTTTTTCATCATGATGTCATATGAAATGATGTCATTTAATAAAACTATTTGTCTTTAAACTTCTCTCTCTCTCTCTCTCTTTCTCTCTCTCTCTCTGTGTGTGTGTGTGTGTGTGTGTGTGTGTGTGTGTGTGTGTGTGTGTGTGTTTCCCAAAGCATACCACGCCTTAGGAACTAGAAGTCATTTTGTTACCAGGGAAATGTGGATTCCTTCTTAAAATTTTTTTAGTCCCCTTAACAAAATAATTTAGAAACAGACTCAGAAGAAACAGCAAGAAGCACCACCTGCTCCTCCTCTTCCTCCTCCTCCTCCTCCTCTTCCTCCTCCTCCTCCTCTTCCTCCTCCTCTTCCTCCTCCTCCTCCTCTTCCTCCTCCTCTTCCTCCTCCTCCTCCTCTTCTTCCTCCTCTTCCTCCTCCTCCTCCTCCTCTTCCTCCTCCTCTTCCTTTTTCTATATTAAGCTCTGCAGCTTCTGAGGAAACAAAGAGGAAGAGGAGCAGGCAAATGTGTGCACGGCGGTGCACACCTTTTATCCCAGCACTCTGGAGGCAGAGGGAGGAAGATATCTGTTGGCTCAAGGCCAGTTTGGTCAAAATAGCAAGAATTTCAGGTCAGCCAGAAGTACATAGTGAGACCCTGTCTCACAGGGGTGGGATGGTGGGGATTGGGGGGTTGGAAACAAGCAAGCAGCAAGCGTCCACAGGGCAGACAAGCAGATGCACGACGGCAGGCAAAGTATTTCAGAGAAAAGAGTTGGACAGGCCAGAGTATCCAGGATAGCATGTTCAGACATTGCCGATTGCTAAAGAGGGGGAGAGAGAAAGGGGGAGGGGGAGGGAAAGAGAGAAAGAGGAGGAGGGAAAGGAAAGGAAAGGAAGGAAGGGGAAAGAGAAGGAGGAGGAAAAGGTAAGGAAGGGAAGGGAAGGGAAGGAAGGAAGGAAGGAAGGAAGGAAGGAAGGAAGGAAGGAAGGAAAGAAAGAAAGAGGTTTTTAAGGAACTGGAGAAAGCTGGCAGGCTGTGATATCACATGATAAAAGCTCTGTAAGGCATTGAACAGGGAGGGTTTTCTGGAAAGGATAAGTCGAATACCTCATTAAGGCAATTATTATTCCTCCCATCTTAGTGTGTATTCAGGTGAATCAGATTTCCTGAGAGACGGTGTCTGGCTCATGTTATTGTTAGGCCCTAGGTTAATTCTTGCAGGAAAACGCACCAGTGTGTAGTGTTCTAACCTTTGGCAAAGGTCAAAATATCATGTCTTCACCTAGGAAGAAGGGTAAATGACCTTTATTTAACCACATGGAAATAGTTCTCCCTTAATAGACTGTGGTAAAACCCTGATATCAATCCTCAATGGACTTCAAGACTACTGTAACAAATTCTCCTATAGTCAGACATAAATCCTGAACTTACTTTAATAGTCTACTGAGACTATTAAAATATTTATATTTTAATAGAATATTTAATATTCTTAGGTTTGCTATAGAGAAGTTCTCTGACCACTTCACCAGACAGTATATAATCTCGCCCTCTAGAAAAGCTTTTGACCATACATAGAGGGAGGAACACTGAGAAGTGGCAGGGAAGAATCTGCATAGACAGCCTGTTCCTATCAGTTTCCACTGATCACAGTGCAGATAGACCCCTGTGGTTAGCCTGAGTGGTCCATGATGTGATTCTCTGTTCAGGTGGTGTCCTCACTGGTGAATAGTTACATACAAGTCCCAACATCCCATTTACATCTGCATGTCAATGATGACTTCTTAATTTAGGGAAGTTACTCTTTTTTTTTAAGCTCCTGTTTGTTTGTTTTTAGTGTAATAAAAATTTATACTCTTTTTCTTAATTAAAAGAAAATCCACACCATATATTCTGACCATGGTTCCCCTTCTATCAATTCTTTCCACATCTTCTCTGTGTATATATCTACCCGACTCCGTTCCTCCATTCTCTCTCTCTCTCTCTCTCTCTCTCTCTCTCTCTCTCTCTCTCTCCCTCCCTCCCTCCCTCCCTCGCTCCCTCCCTCCCTCTTGAATAAAAGAACAGGCAAACAAAACAATCCATAATGTTTTTTAAAAGAACAAAACACAAGAAGAACAGTATGTACAAACACAAAGAAAAAAACAAAATTGACAAAAGCACAAAGATCAGACACCATAACATAGAAACAACATATGCCCAATCAAAGCTTCATGAGACCAATGTCTACAAAAATACCATTGAGGGTTTCTGTAGGTGTTGGCCATCTACTTCCGAGCATGGGGCCTACTCTTAAGCATGGCTAATATACATAGTGAGACTCCATTCAGGACAACTAAGTTTTAATTTATAAGCACTTGTCCATTGGAGATAGCTTCTTAGTTAGGGATGAGAGCATATGACCACATCTCCCTCTAGCTGTGGGAACCAAATCTGTCAAGAATCTGTGCAGCAATAAGACTGACCATCAATGTGTGGCCACAATCTTGGTGACTTTCTATGTGTATCACTTCTACTGTATCTGAAGGATACTATTTCCATGGAGTCATCTATCACCTCTGGTCTTGTCATCTCTGTCTCCTTTCCCACATAGGTTCCTCAGTGGGAGGGTTTGAGGAAGATAACCCAGTTAAGGACTGAACACAACAAAGTGTCTATCTCTCTTCATGGTGTCAAGCTCTGGGACTCTGTGTTAGTTCATATCTACTGCAGGAGAAAGCTTATTTGATCATGGATGAGAAAGGGCTGACCTATGGGTACAGAAAATGCCATCAGGAGTCTGTCTTAGGGTTTTATTGGGGTGAAGAGACACCATAACCACAGCAACTTCCAATCAATTATCATCATGGTAAGAAGCATGCAGTGTCCAGGCAGACATGGTGCTGGAGGAGGAGGAGCTGAGAGTTCTACATCTTTTTTTTTTCATCTTTATTAAAGATGGGTATTTCTTATTTACATTTCAAATGTTATTCCCTTTCCCAGTTTCCAGGCTAACATTCCCCTAACCCCTCCCCCTCCCCTTCTATGTGGGTGTTCCCCCTCCCCACCCTCCCCCCATTACCGCCCTCCCCCAAACAATTCTGTTCACTGGGGGTCCAGCCTTGGCAGGGCCAAGGCCTTCCCCTTCCACTGGTGCCCCTACTAGGCTATTCATTGCTACCTATGAATTGATCACAGGCAGCAGAAGGAGACTGTGTGTCACCCTGAGCAGAGACTGAGCATACAAGAGGCCTCAAAGGCTGCCTCCATAGTGATACATGAGACCACACCTCCTACAAGTGCCATTCTCTATGGATCAAGCATTCAAATACATGAGTCTATAGAGGCTATATCTAATCAAACCTCGATTGAGTCCTTTTATTGATGTATTCCTTTAACAGAATAGTTACGTGTCTTTTTCATTTAAATTTATGTTCTATACAGTATAGGGTTCTTGGACAACTAACATTTTAGGGATGTGTTTTAGCTCAAAGAGTCGGCCTTAAATCTGATTTGAGAGTGGTGGGTTACTCCTCAACTTTTATGCCATTGGTACCAATATACCATGTAGGCAGATCACTATTGTAGATCAAAGGGTGTGTAGGTGTGTTGGTGTTTATCCTTTAGCTTCTGTTAGCATGCAGAGCACTTTCCAGTACCGTGAACACTTGTCAGCTATAGTGAAGGCTTTACTTAGGCACCAGCTCAACTTCTTTTTGTTCAATGAGATATGTAAATGTTGTCTCCAGCAATAAGGTCAAACATCAGTGTGTGGGGAGTAGTCATAGTCTTAGCAGTAGACTGAGAAGTTTGACAGTGACTACAGGGTCCCTTTGGACTATGTCTCAGCTGGATAGAACCAATTCTTAGCACTGGAAGTTTCAGTTGGTAGGGAAAGAAGCCTAGTTGTAGTCATTATATTCCCACTATTTGGTTACTCCATAGAGAGTATTTCCATATATGTACATATTTTAAGAAATGTCTATAGCAAAAGATTTATATATGATAAACATCTAAGTGGTTTCCAAGTTTTGCCTATTATGAGTAGAGCAGCAATAAACAAGGATGAGTCAAGTGTCTCTGTAGTAAGATGAGCCCCCTTGGGGTATATGCTCAAGAGTGGCATAGGAAGGTCTTGAAGTAGATCTTATTCCAGCTTCCTGAGGAACTGCTATGTGGTGATATGTAGTATAAAGCCTTTATGTCTGACTTTGAGAACCTTTGGAAAATGAAGGCTTAGCATCAGTGTTCTATTCAGAAAGTGTTTTCCTGTGTCAATGAGTTCAAAATTCTTCCACACTTTCTCTTCCATCAGATTCAGAATATGGGTTTTATATTGAGGTCCTTGATCCATATGGAATCATTTTTGTGCAGGGTAAAAGTATGGATCTCTTTGCATTCTTCTACATGCATCCACCTGATTAAAACAGCACCATATATTGAAGATGCTGTCCATTTTCTAGTATGTATTTCACTTCTATGTAAAAAAAAAAAATCAGGTGTCAAAAGGTATGTAGATTAATGTCTCAGTTTTCAATTCAATTTTATTGGTCAGCATACTTATTTTTAAGCTAATATCATGCTGTTTTTATTACTATAACTTTAGATGTAATGCAACTTGAAATTGTAGATATTAAGACTTTCAGCAGTTCCTTTATTATCCACATTATTTTAGCTGTTCTGGGGGTTTGTCTGTGTGTGTGTGTGTTTCTATAAGAAGCTGAGTATTGGTTTTTCAATCTCTGTGAAAAATTATGCTGGAATTTTGATAGGGATTGTATTGCATCTGTAGATTGATTTTGTGGATATTTTCACTATATTAATCCTATTGATCCATAAACCTGGGAAATCTTTTCACCTTCTCTTCTCTTCTTCCTTCAGTGTATTATATTTACAAGATTTTCACTTGCTTGGCTAGAGTTATGCAATGATTTTTTTGAGGTTATGGTAAAAGGTACTTTCCCCCTGATTTCTGGGTCAGTCTTTCCAATTATATATAAGACTATTGATTTTTGTGAATTCCTTTTGTATGTCTGTACTTTATTGGAAGCATTTATCAGCTGTAGAAGTTTCCTGGTGGAGTGTTTAGGGTTTTCAAGGAAGATATTAAGTAGCTATGAAGAGAATGGGTACCCTTGACTTCCTCCTGGTTCTAGTGGAAATGCTTTGAGATGTCTCTAGGTTGATGCTGACTGTGAACTTGTTGTAAATCACATTTATTATGTTGATATATGTCCCTGTATCACTAGTTCTTCAAAAATTTTTTATCATGAAGGGGTGCTGGATTTTGTCAAAAGTCTTTTCTACATATAATGAGATGACCATGTAGTACTTGTCTTTTAGTCTGTTAATGTGGTAGAGTACATGTATTCTTTATATATTTTGAAACATTCCTGCATTTCTGAGATGAAGTATACTTCATCATGGTGTATAATCTTTTTTCATGTGTGCTTGGGTTCAGTTTTCAAATATTTTATTGAGAATATTTACCCCAATGCTCATACGGGAAATTGATCTGAAATTTTATTGCTTTTTTGGGTTTATTTTGTGGTTTAGGGATCATAGAAATGGTGGCCTTGTAAGATAAAACAGAAATGTTCCTTCAGGTTCTATTTTGAAGAATAATTTGAGAAGTATTGACATGAATTCTTCTTTGAAGGTCTGGTAGAATTCTGCACTAAGTCAATCTGCCTCCGCTTTCTTTCCCCTCCATCTGTTTCATGTGGGATTACTTACATTGAATATCTGCTCTAGATTTAATGTTGGTAGATTGTATATATCGAGAAATATAAGCAAGTCTTTTATGTTTTCCAGTTTGACAGGGTACAGATTTTTAAAATATTTCCTCAATGTCTATTGTGATGCCTACTCTTAATATTTAATTATATTAATTTTGATCTTTTATCTCCATCTTTTAGTTAATTTGGCTAGGAGTTTATAAGTGTTATTGATTTCTCTCAAGGATCCTACTCTTCTCATTGATTCTTTTTTATTTTAAGATGTATTTGTTTTATGTATGTGAGTATACTGTCACTCTCTTCAGAAACACCAGAAGAAGGTATTGGACCTCATTACAGATAGTTGTGAGCGTAGATGCACCATTTGGTGTAACCCAGAGTGGATGGAAATCCAGGGCAAAGCCTGTGCTCAAATAGTGCATGTGTGCAGCGCTGGATATGATCATGTGACCATTCCATTCACCTCAGAAGTGCCCAGTGTGCTCCCGACTAAGGATAGGGAAAACTGGTCATGGACTTCAGTCTCAATGAAGGAGAACTAATAAATGCCAGACTTAGGATTTCAGCTTTCAACAATGTCAAACCATTTTCCCCATGTAAATTGGATCATGCTTTAGAGACTCTTTCAAAACAGTTTTGCTTATCTGATAAGTTTGTCCAAGTCAGGTTAAAAATATGCATTTCACTTTCACTCCCAGTGACATCAGGAGATCAAATCTTCTTTCTCATGCTCAGCGGCATTCACTTCAGAGCTCCGTATTTTCCATTCCAGATAAGCCAGAGAAAGAGCTGTTAAGGAGGTCAGTCTCCGCTTGCAGTTTTGTTTATATTCAACAAAGAAAGAGCCCAGTGAGAGTATTTTATATGGAACATGGCTGGACTCAAAATTTTCCAACAGCCCGAGTTCATCTAACCTGACACACAGTACATCATCGGAGCACAGTGGAAGATTACTGCAAAGAACACTCAAGTGGGCCAAGGCCAGTTCTTGTGCAAAGGCCATTGCATCTCAACAGAAGAGGAGTCTCACCGTGCAGATCCTGCTCCTGCTCACAAATTGACTGGATGCTCGAAAGCTTTGCTAATGCTTCCGACCAAAAGCACTAACTCTTGCACTGTGTATCTCTTCTTCTAGTACCTTTGTAGCTACATTGTCCAATGGGAACCTTGACATGATTAGTCTAAATATTTAGCCCATATGTTTGTGCTAGGCGATCAATGACTTTTAGCACATGGAAGGTATTTATACCTGATTAATATTCTATAAATCATCAGTTCTCAACCTTCCTAATGCTGAGAACCTTTAACACAGTTCATGTTGTGGTGACTCCCAACCATAAAATTAGTTCATTGCTACTTCATGACTATAGTTTTGCTACCGTTATGAATTATAATGTAAATAAATATCTAATATGCAACCCCATGGGGGTTTCGACCCACAGGCTTAGAACCACTGCTATAAATGTTGGCCATAATAGCAATAATTGTGGTTGTTGGGATAAATTCACCCGATGCATAATGTAGACTACAATATCAAAATTTCAGGTAGTGGAGGTAGAGGAAGGTGTGCAGAGAATTAGTAATTTATGTCAGGTCGTGTTTTGTGTAATTAAGAGAATCAATTATGAGCTCTTTGCTAAAGAAAATTTGGTGGCTGAAATGGGGGAAATGTTCAAGTAAGTAAGATAAAGATGAATATGAAGGAGGCCTACATGTTAATAAGAGAGAACACCTAGACTTTTAAGTGCTAAACAGCTTGAAATCAAGTTTGCAAGAGGAAATAAAAATTTATCAATAAGGTTCTAGGTAATAATTAAGAGAATCAATACGACTTTAAAAGGAAGGAGAGCAGGGCCAAGAGGCCCTTTTAATTCTACAGAAAAAATATGAGAGTGTGCACGGCAGAGGAATTGCTAGAAAGAGAAGAAGTTACTTGTTAGTAGATTACATGATGCTGAAAACGATGACCAGATTATACAATATTTTAAAAGTATGCATGTTTTATATAATTTTGGATCAGGTTGCAAATTCTACTGTGCTATAACTGGAACTAAGACAATCTATACCTCTGTTAAGTGCAGAACAGAACAAATTCCTTAAATAAAATCAATTACCACGGGCACTGTATTTCTAAATATTGGGTTGTGCCACCGTTCTCTTAATGTCCTTTAAACTCTTACAATGAGAGACCTGTCTGTATGAGGCAGTCAGTACTTCCAAGGTAAAGTAAAAAGGGCAGGGGTGTTTTAAAAAGTATTCTTAAAATGTGGACACAAAAAAGGCACAACTTTAGTCAAAAAATATTGATGTTTAACTTACTGTTAAATGAGTCTTTGTCTAGTTTTATGAAATCTGAGTGTCTTATGAAGGGTTTGTACTCCTGCAATAAACATCATGGCCAAGAAGCAAGTTGGGGAGGAAAGGGTTTATTCAGCTTACACTTCCACATTGCTGTTCATCACCAAAGGAAGTCAGGACTGGGACTCAAGCAGGTCAGGAAGCAGGAGCTGATGCAGAGGCCATGGAGGGATGTTTCTTACTGGCTTGCTTCCCCTGGCTTGCTCAGCCTGCTTTCTTATAGAACCCAAGACCACCAGCCCAGGGATGGCACCACCCACAATGGGCTGGGCTGTCTCCCCTTGATCACTAGTTGAGAAAATGCTTTACAGCGGGGTCTTGTTGAGGCATTTCCTCAAGGGAGGCTCCTTTGTCTGTGATAACTCCAGCTATGTCAAGCTGACACACAAAACCAACTAGTTCACTGAGCAGACAGATGTTGGCAAGCCGAATACTCTGAGATTTTAGTGTCACTGTTTCTATTCAACATTCAGCTACTCTAGGATGTTACTTCTTTTCACATAAGAAAAAAAAACATTTATTATAGTCAAAATACATTGAGCAGCTTAGCCCCAGAATCCTGAATGACAATGAATAAACTGGATAACAAGAAAAGAAAAGCATCGATTATTTCTTTGGCCTTGTCTTTACGAGGCAATAAAGCATGTGCAAAGATTTGAGTACCCAGCAAATGCAAATGCAGCCAGTATATCTGGTTATTGTGGATCTCTACTGTCTGCATTTCCAGTGGTTACCTGACACCTGCATCTGACACCTGCACCTGACACCTGCACCTGACACCTGCACCTGGCACCTGCATCTCTTCGTCTTTCCCACATCTCATTCCCTTTCTGTGTCTGCCTTTCAGAATTTGGTGGACAGAAACTCCCACTTTCAGATCACACACTTGTCTGTCTGCCTGTCTCTATCTCTCTATCTCTCTCTCTCTATGTCTCTGTCTCTCTCTTTCTCTCTCTGCATATCCTTAAAACCACACCCTATTAGTTCTATGTGTAAAATATTTCCAGAAATTGTGGGTTCTCGATAACAATTCTAGAGTCACTGGTGTGAGTCACAGGGAACCACTTTAACTGCCCCACCCCCACCCCCTTTCTGTGCACACATTTCATCCAGTAGACAGAGTGAAGCTTTATGGTTTTAATACGGGAAGACTTTATATGTTAGCAGATTTCAAATACAAAATCTAATAAAGAGAACATTCTGATTGAGGCTTTGTGCCCCGGGCCATGCTATGTCAGTTATAATCGCATTTACGCCATGTAAATCTTTAACCAGTCCCCACTTCCTAACCACCTGAATTATTTCCTAGCAATTTTCTCACTTCCTACTGTGTCCTTTCCTTTAGAAATGTTTTTGGAGTATGTCTCTAATTCTTGAAGAGGTTTTTTTTTTTAAGATTTACTTTTATTATTTTAAATTATGCATGTGTGTGTGGTCTCTCTGTGATTACGTGTACACTAATGAAAGCACCCACTGAGGCCAGAGGTTTTGGATCTCTATGAAACTGAAGTTACAAAAAACCGTGAGCTGGGATTTATCGGCAGAATGAACCTCCTGATGTGGGTACTGGGACTTGAACTTGAGACCTCTGGAAGAGCAACATAAACCCTTAACCTCTGAACCACCTCTCCAGCCCTCAGTTTGACTTTTGTTTGTTCTGTTTCGACTCACCATAATATTACAATATTTTCATTAGCATAAACAATACCTCGCCATCATTCCTTGGCATGTGTGTGTGTATATGTATGTGCCTGCATGTTTATATAAATATACTCCTACATGAGGGCACACACAAGTGTGTGTGAATCATGACTCATGACTCCAATGAGGACTACAGTGATGTCTTTTCGTGATGTACTTCTGAGTTTCTGACAACAAGTTTTCACAGTGTACCTTAAAGGGGTTGGGTTCGTTGTGTATTATGATTTAGCAGACCCTCCAGCTTTGCCTCAGCGTTTCTGAGATAGGGCGTAACAGGTCCCTCAATCTAGAGTTTCCCTTGCAATTGTAGTTAGATACAGAAGTTTAAAATATTAAAACGTTGCTATTTGAGCAAGAATGACTTATAGATGGTGCATTTCCATGTGGGTAGCACAACAATCTCTGGGTTCCCAGCAAATTTTAAACTTGTAGTGATTTTTAAAAAATCCTGATGAAGTCTGTCACGCGTTATAGCATATCGGTTGTTATTGGCGTCATTATTCTTATTGATGTTCAAGCTGTGACAGAGTTAGCCAGTAGGACCTCACAGAATTGCTTTTTCAGTCATTTTTGACATAAGACTAATGTATTTTAATTTCCTCAAGTTTCCGATATGGCAAATCTTTCAGATTTATTTGTCCTTCTGTAGAACTAGAATAAGCATCTCTTCAACCGTCCCTGCTCCCTCATGGGAGGAAATATAAAATCTGAATCGGGCGTTTCGCAATACTCTCCATACTTTCAGTGAACGCTGCTAACTGGAGACAGGACTTTCTAGTCTGAAAACGCCAGCCCTCTTTCCAAACCATATTAAGACTTCTTGCTTTGTTTGCTTCAGTGAAATGAGCCTTCATTTCCCTCAAAGGAAAGAGTGGGCAGGAGAGCACTTACGTCTCATCGATGCCTCTCCGGCCATTTTGAAAAGTTTGGAAGTGGAAACTCTGACCTTCTTTGCTTTGGGCTGTCCATCTCCTGCACTGCCTGTTTACCTCAGACTCAGCTACTCAGTAGCTTCTCACTGCAAAGAGTCTGATCCCGGGGAGGCAATTCCTCAGATGAGTGCTTGGATACTCAAGCTCCACAGACATCCACCTCTTAACAAACTCATTCTTATTCCTGAGTAGGAGCTGGTTGAGGCCATTTTCCGGTTTAGATGCCTACCTCAAATCGACCTATTGTATCTTCCATTGAAGGCATCTTCTAAGTGTGGGTTTTCGGGACCAGGCTTCAATTCTTTTTTTTTTTTTTTTTTTTTGAGTAGTTTCTGACGCTCTGAGGATCGTCTTGTGAATGTAGTTTATGCATTTACTCATACTATGATGTGTGTGAAAACCTTGTCCTCTCCTTTAAGTTGCAGATGTTACCCATGTGCTTGGGTTTCATTACTCTAGTTTCTAGTTGTCTTTTCTGTGTGCACATGTGTGCTAGTGCATGTGTATGCATGTATATGTTCATGTGTGTGTGAGGGGGGAGTTCCCAGGAGCTCTGCTTAGAGTTGTGGTAGCTCTCTACAAGGTTAACTCTTGTGAAACAGACATTACCCCAATTTCCTTTTTACATCTCATCAGTACATAACTCTTAATCAGCCTGTATATACGATCTACCTAGCCTCTTACCAAATGTCACACTACCCCTCCGATACATTCCCTTCATGTCCCCAGTTTCAAACATCCTGCAGGCTGTGATATGTTGGCCAGAAAGTCTCACAGTTGGGTTTCCTTCCCTTTCAAGACTGAGCACTAATGCCCCCTTAAAAGTGAGACTTTTCCTAATGAAATTGTACCTCCCTTATCCCTAAAACATATTTGGCATTTATCTGTCTTTCCCATGCCGTCCAAAAGGAAACCTTTCACCTTTACTTGACTTGCATTCCTGCCTTTCTACTGTATCTGTCACTCTGGCCCATGACTAACTCTGGGTTAGTTAATCATCTTTGTGAGATGCAACTGTATTGTATCATTTTTAATAAAGGAGACAATCAGTCCTGAATTTTGAGAATCTCTCCAGATTATAATGAAAGCTAGCTATCTAAACGCACCACTGTTAAGTGTTTGCATCAGATATGATGGATGCTAAAACCCGGGTTCTGTATGCACCATCGCAGCCTTCCTAAGGACTCTTTACTGTGCCACTTTCTATCTTTTATTCAGAGGAGAGTTTTCCCTTTTGCTGTATATGCAGCATTTTATGGCATTGCCTGTTTGCTAGCACTTTTTCTATTACCTATTAGTTCCAAAACTAAATCTAATCTTTAAGAATTGAATGCATATTGCTGGTGTGGTGGTAGGCATAGCTGCCTTCCAAGCAGATTACCCAGGCTGAATTCCCAGACAACACCTTGGTTGTTCTTTAGCAAGGTATGGTGGCATATGCCTTTAATTCAAGCAGAGGCAGGGGGATCATTATGAGTTAAAGGCCAGCCTGGTCTACATAGAGAGTTCCGGGCCAGCCAGGGTGGTATAGTAAGAACCTGTAATCGGTGAGATGTCTTTATATAGCAGACATGAATAAACCTTTACAAAGACCCCAAACTAGTCAAAATGCAAAGGATCATGGTGTGCCCAGCCCTTGATGAAACACGCATGACACAACCTACCACCGAAGGGTCCAGGTTACACCGCTGAAAACATTGACAGAAAGTCCGTAAGAGCCAAAGGCCCAGCCAGCAATGGCTTGTGAGCTTCACTTATGAATACCTCAACAATTTGGCTGCCTGTGCCTCTGGACACATTTCTCATCTCATCTCTTTCTCCCTCCTCCCTTCCCTTTCTCCCTCCCCAATCCCTTTCCTTTCTCCCTCCCTCCTCCCTTCCCTCTCTCTCTCTCCCTCCTTTCCTCTCTCCTTCCCTCCCTCCTGCCATGAGCAACTTTACTCCACCACACATTCCCTTCCTTGATGTTCTGCCTCACCACGGGCCCAGAATCAATGGTGTAATGTGACCATTGACAAAAACCTATGAAATCTTGAGTCAAAGTAAACTTTTTTCCCTCCAAGTTGACTTTCACAGGTATTTTCTTGGCAAGGATGAAACAATCATTCTCTCTCTCTCTCTCTCTCTCTCTCTCTCTCTCTCTCTCACACACACACACACACACACACACACACGTGTGTGTGTGTGTGTGTGTGTGTGTGTGTGTGTGTGTGTATGGATATATATATATATATATCCCAATTACCCAGGTAAAATAAAAAACGAACAGATGTGGATAAACGTATTAAAGAGAAACCTCTCCCCAATTATCAATAGTCATTCAGTCAGCACCTAAATTTGACTTTAGTTTGTAACTCATGAGAATCAGTGTCACTCATGGAAACCTGAGAAGCAGTTTAGTCTCTCACCCAGGCCATCCCTGCAGACTGGAAACTCAGAGTTCAGTGGACACCAGGACTCAGCAACAACAGTGCGCACGCATGCGCTGTGGTGATTCTGCCATCAATGTACTGGAAGGTAGAATATTTTCAGTTGTTTGTGAGGCAATCACCAATTCCTTGGGCAGCTCCCTGGAAGAGAAAACTTCTCATTACCAGAGTCTTTGTGGGTGTCCACCGTCTTCCAACCCATTTAATCCTCACTTGAGTCCACGAGATGAATGTAATGTGCCTCTGGCCTTTCTGTTAGTTTCTGGCCTTTCTGTTAGTTTCTGGCCTTTCTGTTATTTGCTTTTATTCAGAGCCTGAAGCACATTCTTCCCTTGAAATGTGGTCAAATATAATATCGAAAAGTCCTCCAGAGCCTAGTGTCTGCCTTAATTTATGTTTTTAACGTCACTTTATTGCTTTTCTGAAGGGATATACACACTGAAAATAGAAAAGAATAGGCCACACACATTGTGAGGGTGGGTAACATGAAGAGTTTAGAGTCTCATTGATCACTAAAATGTCATTTTGAAGCACATACACCTAAATTTTCTTATGAAAATTAAAGCACTATGTGCCTTTATTCATGCAGAACAATAAGCAAAGGTCATTGTCATTCAAAAGTACCTACCTGCTTCTTTATTGGGATTGCAGGTTGGGACACAGAACTTAGTGGAGTGAGGCCACATTTCATATTGGGCAGGTATAATAACCTTTACTTAATCTTTGTAGTGACATTATTGAAAGAAGAGAAAACTGTGCTACTTTGAAGGATCTGCATGTAGCCAGTGTGTGGGACCCAAGCATCTAGCAAAGCGCTGTGATGTGTTTATGCACATGTCATCATCTGTGCACATTCTACTGTGAACAGGGCACAACTTTATGTAAGGTCTGGAACTTTCTAAACAAGGCAAAAGAGACCAGGGCAGCCTGGGATCGTATTCTAGAACTTTAAAGGCACTTAAGCATGTGGTTCACAGCCTGGTCTGTCATTTACTTGCTCTGTCAACCCCAGAATTGTAATCATTACAAGGATGAAAATAGTACCACAGAATTTTAGGAGATTAATTGAAATCGTTGTGGGAGTGCATATAAAAATTTGGAAAGAACGTATGCCAAACAATTTTTTGAGAGAGAATTTTGTGTTTGTTTGTTTGCTTGCTTGCTTGTTTGTTTTGTGCTCCTGCCTATCCTGGAACCAGCTCAGTAGACCAGGCTGGCCTTGAACTCAGAGGTCCACCTGCCTCAGCCTCCCAAGTGCTAGGATTAAAGGCGTGTCCCACCACTGTCTGGTCTCAAATAACAAATGTCAAGATTTTCCAAACTGTACTACTAATGTAAAGTGTAAAACTACCACCTTTATCATCGATGTTAACATTCTTGGTGAGGAGCATACTGTAAGTTTCATTTTGAATCACAAAAGTATCCCATAATAAAATCTGGGAAACATCCATAAAACTCTAGACAGACTGTATGGACGTGCCGTAAACTATGGAAGCCCTGTCTTCACCCTCCTGTTTCACTACTGACTGCGACTTCCAAATTGTTGCTTAATCTTGATCTATGATTTTCTTACTTCTTCCAACCCATTTATATTTGTTTTTAAACAAATTCTGCCTATTCAGAGCTTTATTGCTTTATTTAAATGATTATACATTAAATGTTTAAATGTTACTGGTTCTACATATACATATATCCTGGCTTATTAAACTCTTCCCTCCTTGGTAAGCATTAACAAAGAATGCTTCAGTATAAATCCTCATCCATGTCTTTCTGAAGACCTGGCATACACTGTGTGATAAAAATAAGACTTTGGAAAAGACTTGGAAATGTAACGTTTGGGGTAAAGACACGTGACTCTCTCTACGATCAAGAGTAGGTGATCCTTGCTTCAGTAAGTGTGGCATTTCTGTAGCATACCCTGCATCATCTGCTTACACTCCATACATTCTAAAAGTTACTACGTTCTTTCTGGCAATTCTTCTAGAATTTGTAATTAAATAATTAAAAAGTACCAGAACGTTATAAGAATTTACAAATTGTTTTCTCCTATGGTGCAATGGGTTCCTTTCACCTACAGACTGAACTGTCATCCACTTAAGGTTGCTTAAATCTAGGTTTTATTTTACTTGGCTGTTAGCTTTGTGTCTGACTAGGAATGACATCTTCTGCTGTTCTCCATCCGAGGCCAGCACGTGGCCTCCTGTTTCCGAAGGATTCTTTTATTCGGTACTTCTAAGGCTCTGTGCTGTGTCATCTGACCTCAGAATGCGAATTGTATTTTGTGACTTTACTGTATTTAAACCGTCACCAAGCATTTCTATGGTCTTCGAAGGAGGCACTTAGAAATGGACGTAGTTTTTTCTGTAGAATAAGATACGTATTGTCATCTTTGCACTTTCCGTGTGTTTGTGGTCAGGGCTGAGAATTGTTTAATTCACACCACACTGTAAGCGTGGGACCCAGCCAAAGACATGGCCATCTCACCTGGATGGAGGTCCTTACACCTGCTTGACATCATCCCACTTGCCTTTCCCTAAGGAAGCTTGTTCTTTCTGGAACTAATGTACCACTTTATTTGGGCAAATTTAACACCCATCTGTTTATGAAATTCTTTGTCTTACTGTGTGGAAATGTTGGCAAATGTTGCCCCAGGAAACAGATTAAATCATTTTTATATTCCCAGACGTCTTGGAAATAAACAATATGAATTTTCCCCAAATGCTCTTGACTCACTTCTTACGAGCCAGATAATTAAAGTGTGGGCTCACAGATAAAAGCGTAGAGGTTAAAGACGAACTTTAGTTTCTTTCGAATTATACAAAAGAGAAGTTGATTTCAAGACTTGATAGTCTATGAACATGCATGTAAGTTAAAAATCTTGCTTTTTTTCTGAAAACCAATGTGGCTACCTATAAAAGATATCACTGATGTAAGCTCTTGTTTGAACCTGTATTTATTTTTATTCTGCATTCCATTTTCTATGTACCATGGAGTAGGCAAAACGGTCTTCTAGTTGTCCTACTCTGAGAGGACTTCCTCCGTTTTTCTTAACAACACAGGGGCAATGGATGAAGGTAGATCAAAGCATGAAAGAATGAGAATAGTGGGGAAACCTCAGCACAAACTGAACAATGAGTGAACGTTGACCATCACTGAAGGAAACCTGGCCCTAAGCTCCGCAGTGCTTGTGGCTGAGGGACGACATCATTGCGTTAGCCATGAATGCTGGTTGGTGATTGGAGCCAGTGGCTGAGCATCTTTCTTTCCTTCTTTTTTTTTTTTTTTTTACTTTATGTTCTTTTATTAGTTAAACATTTTTTTATTAACTTGAGTATTTCTTATTTACAGTTCGAGTGTTATTCCCTTTCCTGGTTTACAGGCCAACATCCCCCTAACCCCTTTCCCTCCCCTTCTTTATGGGTGTTCCCCTCCCCATCCTCCCCCCATTGCTGCCCTCCCCCCAACAGTCTAGTTCACTGGGGGTTCAGTCTTAGCAGGACCCAGGGCTTCCCCTTCCACTGGTGCTCTTACTAGGATATTCAATGCTACCTATGAGGTCAGAGTCCAGGGTCAGTCCATGTATAGTCTTTAGGTAGTGGCTTAGTCCCTGGACTTTCTTTCCTTTTTGCTAAAGAGGAAATACTATTATCTTTGAGAAGAGAATTTATTCAGTCAAAGTATTGGTACGATGAACTTTGATGCCGTAGAAACTAAAATTCTAAGATATCAAAAGTGACCGGTTTTATCTACATTTTTATTTTTATTCTTCAGCTCAGTATATTTATTTAATAAAAAAATGTGATTTTTTCACAAAAATTTCTGATTGAGTATGCTTAAAATTTGGAGGATGGGGAGGGTTCTTATTTGACTTGTTTTTAAACAAACATTCTTCATGAACCATATTTTAATTATCTTTCTCCCTCCTGCAAATCCTTCTAGATCCTCCCAACATCCAACTTGGTTTCCTCCTTGTTGTTGGAATTTCCAACCCACTACACCCTGCCTCTTTAAAACAAACAAAAAGTAAAGAAACATTTTAAAAAACCTATTAAAACACGAAAATGGAAATCAAATAAACAAGCAAAAGACCAATAAGACAATATAAGTACCCACCTCTAAAAGCAGATATGAGGCACAAACTTTACAAGACGACATTGAGTATGCTGGCTAACTACTCCTAGGCAGGAGGACTGCCTTTGAGTGCGCTTAGTATGCCCTCCATGGAAATGAGTTTCCATGGAAGAAAATAGATTTTACAGAGAGTATCAATTAAAAATAGCTTCTTGGGTAATGGTAGGAGCCTATGTCTCCTTCCTCCTCTTTGTGCTGCGGTTCTGTCTGGCTTGAACTTGTGCAGGCCTTGTGTGTGCTACCACAGTTTCTGTGAGTTCATATGAGCATCAGTCCTGTTGTACCTGGAAGGTAATGTTTCCCTGGACTCATCTATCACCTCTAGTCCATCAGGCTTTCTTCCTCCTTTTCTACATAGCTCCCTGAGTCTTGAGGTGAAGGCTTTGATGAAGACAGCCCACTTAGGATCAATTGCTCCAAAGTCCCTCACTGCCTGCATATTACCCAGCCTTTTATCTCCATGTTGATTCTCATCTACTGTAAGAAAAAGCTCCACTCATGTGGCAAGGATTGAGCAAAGCATTGATCAATGTATATAGTGGTATGTCCTTAGGAGACATTTTATTGCTATTTCTTTTAGCAGAATACTAGTGGTAGGTTTCCCCCTAAGCCAATGACCACTTTACCAGTGTCAGGTATGGCTTTTAGCACATGGAGTGGGCCCTTAAGTTCAACAACAATATGATTGGTTACTTCCATAACATGTGTGCCACTGTTGCAGCAGGACACCTTGCAGGCAAGTCACCATTACAGGTGAGCAGGGTTGGTGGCTGGAAAATATTGATGATTACCTTTCTCCTCTGGTAGCATGCAGAAGGCATTCCTATGCAATGAATGCTAGTTAGTAGTAGCAAACCTTCTAGTTAACACCAGCTCTGCTTTTCTGTGTTCAATGACATACGGAAGTATTGTCTTCAGCAATAAGGTCTTACCATTGGGTGGTGGAGAGTAACTGATCGCCTTTCCAATAGCTCATAAATGTAGGGTTTTCCATGAGGCCAAACACTCAACAAGATGTAAATCAGTTCTACCACTGGAGGTTTATTAAACTTGGTAACACATGATGACTAGTTGTGGAATGTCCACCCTATTACTTGACGACTCCGTTTACATTTCTTTCATATATGTATAGATTTTGGGATGTTTATAAAGTAGTGGGTTTCCGTATGTTTTTAAATGCAGTGCCTCCCCGTGTTCCTTCCTCTGCCAGTTCTCTTCCATCCCCCTCCCTATCTAATCCTCTTATTCTAGTTTCTCCTTTGTCTCTCCATAACAATATGTCCTATCTTTCCTTCCTTGAGAGACTCTCAGCTCCCCACTAGTCCTTTACTTAAAACCTGACCTCTGTGGTTGTTTTCAGTTAGAAGCACATGTGTTAACATTTTAAAAGCTAACATCCACACAAAGCAGAAAACATACACCTGTTGTGTATGTGGAAAGAACTGTGTGTTTCATCATCTGCTCTGCTGTTGTTCCGTGCAGGTTTATATGTATTCATATTTATAAGCAAGAGTTATCAGAGTACACTTCCTCTAGCTCCACAGTGCAATGTGCCTGATCATACAGCCAGAGTGACCCTGCCTTCAACAATTTAAGAATGTTTAATTCAAAAACCTATATTAAAATTCTTTCTATATACATTTTAATAATCATCAATCTTATATTAAAATATCATACCAAGTCCAAAGGTGCTATTGTGTTTTATAGTTTTTTGAGAAACCATTCTTGTTTACTTTCTGTTCTGTACATGATATCAGGCCATGCCTCGGGCACTTTCTTTTCAATTCACAAAACCAGAATCATAGTTGGGATCCCTGGCACACAATTATGATCATAGTGATCAGGTCAGTCTTGTGCAAATAACAATATCCTGGTAGCAAAAAATTAAATATCTGCTCAGAAAAAAAAAACACCAAAGAAACCAATACAAAACAAACTTTGATTTTAAGAAATTTCTGGATCACAGAAAAGTTTAGTTGGGATGTTTTCTTTACAACATGTGAAGTAATTCCAGTAATGTTAATAAATAGTGAAGTAATACCAGGCCTCATTTGCCTGGTATTTGTGGCCATGGGTTATAGAATATGTTTAATTTTTTTTAGTGGATTTGTCCTAATCTGGCATCTCCATACTATGTTTTTTTAATTCTCTTTTATTACAGTTTGGCCAATGTACTCAATTAGCTAATCAACATATATTTATTCACAGAGGGGAATCTGTTCCATAAACCGATGTACTTAATGCTCTGTTAACTCAACTATTCTTTTAAGACACATTTTTATGGTCTTTCTTCGGAAAATTCTTACTGTGACTATTGCTTCAGTAAATTGCTGTATTAATTTTCCAGAAAGTGTGGAACAAGCACAAAGAAATTGTGTTGCCCTTGATTGGGCATCAAATTGTTTCTCTACATCTCTCTAGTCAATTTCCCCTTGCTTTTATTAAAGAAATTAAAGGAAAAAAATTATCAAAGACAGCATATTTTAATCAAGCTTCCTAGGGTCTTTGCAATATCTGAGATGTGTTAAATTTATTCAGCTGGGAGAAATAAATCATCACTACTCATTTTTTAAAGGCCTTTAGAAAAATGGGGGGTTTTTTTGTTTGGTTTTTTTGTTTGTTTGTTTTAGTTTTAGTGTGTGTGTGTGTGTGTGTGTGTGTGTGTGTGTGTGTGTGTGTTGAGGAATGTATGCATGCACACACATGCCTGTGTCTGCCTGCCTGCCTGCCTGCCTGTCTGTCTGTCTCTGTGGTCTACACAAGGGTGAGGACAGTTGCTCAAGAAACTCAGAAGAGGGCAGCAGATCTCCTACCACTGAGCCACTTGGCTTGGGTGCTGAGCATTAAATGTAGGTCCTAAGCAAAAGCAGATCGGCTATTAACTACAGCCCAACCCCTCTCAGTGAGACGAACTGTTGGTATCGCCAACAAATGTGCTTCTTCTCTCACGGCACTTCATCTTTTAGGTGAAATTCATGCTGGCAAGATGTCCTGGGGTTACATCTCAGGTCCGAAGTATGTTTTTCCTTCACTGATTTCAGTGGCTGTGACTGTGACATCCATACAACATACATTTTCTTCTTGGTTGACCATGAATTGCTGGCATATGTGACCTACCACAGTCCAGGATATGGCATAGTGCTTCCTCAGAAAAATAAAATCAATGTAGAAAAGACAGTTTTTATGACACAAACAGAAAGACACCCCGCACAATTCCTTGTCTTCAGTTTCCTTAATATTATAGAAGAGCCCACATCAAAGAAACACATCACACAGGTTATGAACATAACATAGGAAATGCTGTCTATTCACATACTCAGCTACTTCCCCATGTGTGTTTTAGAAGCCTTACTTATCTCTGCCTTTCTGCCCACTAATATACTCTTATTTTGACCAATTTTTGATCAGATCCTTCTGAGCTCCTAACTAGAACCTGCTTTTTTTGGACTGCTCAGTCTAATCAAGTCTTCTCCAGCAGCTTAATCAGAATCCCTCAGTCTTTCTATGAAGTCTACACATTGTCCCCCAACATCCACAGGTGTCTGCTCAACCTGGAATATCTTAGAGCAAGAATCCTAAATGTCAGTTAACGGGACCCTCTTATCTCTGTTATGAACCCTAAGACATTTCCACCATAGATATCTACTCTGTTTTGGTGGTCTGAATAACAATGGTTCCTCATAGACTATCAGGAATGGCCGTATTGGAGGTTGTCCTTGTTGGAGCAGATGTGGCCTTGTCGGAGGCAGTGTGTGACTGGGGCTGGGGCCTTGGGGTCAGATTTGAGTTTTCGGGAACTGAAGCCAGGCCCAGTGGCTCACTCTTTCTCCGAGCTGCCTGAGGAGCCAGATGTAGAGCTCTCAGTTCCTTCTTCGGGACCATGTCTGCCATGCTTCCTACCATGACAATAGTGGACTAAGCCTCTGAACTGTGAGCTCGCTCTGACTAAATGTTTTCCTTTATAGGAGCTGCCATGGTCATGGCATCTGTTCTCAGCAATAAAGCCCTAACTAACACACTATTCCTCGGCTATGAATCTCCTTTCTTCTTTTGCCGTAGTTGAGTCCATTTCGTCTCCCAGCTTCAGAGCCTCACCATTATAACCATTGTCCTCCTTACGCTACTTTCTCTGAGCATGAAGCCTATCTTACTCTTTCTTAACAAGTGGGGTTAAATTTTTTGCCCTTCATTATTACCAGTTCAAAGTGTAAACTGAGAAAATGAGGTTTTAAAATAGACAGAGTATTAACTTACTGATACTCAGTTAAAAGGCTTTTGCTGGGCAATATACAGCTTCAAAAGTTTAAAACTACTTGACGAAGTGAGAGGAAGTACAATGTATACTCTGAGAGAGAAACACAGGTGTATCCAGTTTCTTTTAAAAAGTAGTAGATATGAGGTTACAGATGAACCCCCAACATAGTGACAGCGGTCACTTCAGACCCCAATTCTCATCTGTGGGTAGGCCATTCAAAAAAGAAGTAAAGAGAGGAACAATAGAGTTAAATGTCACTGTAGAGCAAATGAACTTGAACCCCTGACAGAACATTCCACACAAACAACATAAAATACATTCTTCATGAGGCCGGTTCTAAAATTGATCTAAAATAGCATAGTGCATATTTACTCAAAAATAAAACAACTCTAGAAATGTATAGCAAGATAAAGTATAGAAAATCCACAAAGAATCAATAAAATAAAAAGTTTATTCTCCTAAAAATATTAAAAAGATTCCTAAACTGTAGCTAAATTGACAAAAAGAGAGTGAGAAAACCCAAATTAATAAAAGTAAAAATGAAAATAGAGGGTCTGGTGAAATGCCTTAAGAGCACTGGTTATTCTTCCTGAAGACACACAGAGGCTGTGAGTCTGTGTGTGTGTGTGTGTGTGTGTGTGTGTGTGTGTGTGTGTGTGTGTTAGCCATGCCAAAACAATCTTCAGAAAAAAGTGTTAGGCTAGAATATTTTCATACTTAGTTTCAAGCTTTACTTCAGAGCCATAATTTATAAAAACAGCATGTGCTTACAAAAACCAAGATATTATATAACCAGTAGAATGAAATAGAAGGCACAAATACAAGTCCCATGCAATTTTAGCCACTTGGTTTCTGACACAGATGCCAAAATCATACACTGGAGGAGATACAACATCTTCAACATACATTAGGGGCAAAACTAAATGTCTATACATAAAGGAATGAAAGTGGACTTCTACTTCTCCCCTAAATAAAGCTCAATTCTAAATGGAACAAAGACCTAAAAGCAAAACCTGGAATATATAGAACAAAACGGGAGAGCATGCTCCAAGATGTAGCAACATAAGGACTTTCTAGACGGACACTGACCTCTCATAAAAGTCAACAATTAACCAGTGAGATTCACAAAATTAGAAGGTTTTTCTGCAACAAGGGCAACAGTTAATTGAACGAAGAAGCTGCCTACAAATCTGAGAAAACTCAAGGTTAAGAAAACAAAAATGCAAGCTGCAAAATAGGTTATAGAACCTATAGAACTCTCTCTGAAGAGAGTTGTTAAAAAGAGGAAATATAAGTGGCTAGTAAATATTTTACTTTCAATGCCCCAAATCATTACCTTTCAGCTATGTGTTAACTAAAATTACTTTGAGAGTCCGTCTCACCCTAGTCAGAAGGTACATCATTGGGAATTCAAACAACAACAGATGTTGTCTAGGAAGTGGGATAGGAGTCCTTGTTCACTGTTGTTGAGACTTTAATCTGCTGTAGCAACTATGAAAATCAGTGGGAGGAGTCTTGCTGCCATGGGATCTAGCTATACACACTCTAGGCATTGACATTTGGTCAACCTTGTTAATTGCTCCTCATTTCACAATAACTATGAAATGGAACCAGACTAGAAGTCTTAGTCTCCTTTCTTGATGCAATGACAACAATACAATCTGTATAAATACAATGCAGTAGGGAGAAGGTGTTTGTCTTAGCTCAAAAGTCTTGGAGCAGCCGACCACAGCAGGAAGTCAAAGCAGCAGAAACCTGAAGCAACATGTCACATTACATCCACTGGAGCAGAAAGTAATTAATACAAGTACACATAGATTCACCTTGCTTTCTCTACTCTTATCAGACAATTCAGAATTCTCTGCCTAAGTAAGGGTGTCACTCCAAATGGGTGGGTTTTCTGACCTCAGTAAATGCAAATCAAGATAATCTCCTAAAGTTCCATTCACAGGACAATCTGATCTAGGCAAATCTTTTCTTAAAACCAATTTCCAGATGATTCTAGAATGTGTTAAGATGACCATCAAAACTAGCCATTGTACTAGATGTCTATACCTGATGAATGCACCCATTTGTCAGGTATAAATACAGAATGAAATCATACTCAGTTGTAAAGAAAAGCTAAATCATGCAATTTGCAAATGAATGAGGAAGCTGGAAACTATTATACTAAGTGAGGTAATATAGGTCCAGAAAGACAAAGATTGCATGTTTTTGGGATCTTTAACTTTGAACTTAATGGTTACATCTTTAATTTGGAGTACCTGTAGCTGCCAGAAAGCTAGAATGGTACCATTGACAGAGGTGACAAGAAGGAGTATAGTAGAATATAGATAATATTGTTGTGGTCTGACCATCCTACCCATTAGCTGTGGCCATTTTGTTCCATGCCTACCAGCTATTTCATTGCTGTAACATGCCTGCCAGTTATTGATATAGAAAATAGAAAAATAACTTTACTCAGAACAAGGTCATGCTGATCACATATTCTGTTCTGTTCTGTTCTGTTCTGTTCTGTTCTGTTCTGTTCTGTTCTGTTCTGTATGTCCTGAGATTTGTCAATCTTAGGGAATTCCACAAGGCTTTACATAGGACCCATCAAATTAAAGGTCACTATGAACTTTTATGGCTTAAGTCAGAGCTGACCACCAGGCAGAACCTCCTCACCTATGTATAAACTCATTGTGGTTTTTGTGGCTGACACTGAAGAATGCTACTACTAAGACAAAAGTTATGACTATAATACTCATGCTCTGTTATCCCAACATTCTGAAATTCCCTGTTCACCCCCATTCACTTCCCTTCTTACCTCACTCAGAACCAATCAGCTTAAAGATTGGCTCATAATACTTTGTCTAGTAAGCCAACTGTTCCCTTCCTTGCCTTTAAATTTTTGGACATGGTTTCCATTAAAAAGTCTACTCTGAAAATAGATTGGTACCACAATTAGGCACCTGATTGCTTTTTGTGGTCCTGATCTTACCAGTATCAGGGTGTACATTCAGTAAACCACCCATGTTTGACTGAGATCGGTGTTTATATGGTTTGTTGAACAACTCTCAGACCCCAACAGATATGAAGGTAAGAAGAGAGAATACTGGGAGTAGAACAGTTTCAGTAAGGATGGGTGGAGGATGGAGTAGGGTAGAGAGTAGGTAAAGAACTAACCAAGGGGGCTGGAGAGATGGCTCAGCAGATAGCAGGACTTACTGTGCTTCCACAGATCATAAGTTCAAATCCCAGCAACCACATGGTGGCTCACACCATCTGTAATGAAATCTGATGCCCTCTTCTGGTGCATCTGAACACAACTACAGTGTACTCATGTAAATAAATAAAATCTTAAAAAAAAAAAAAGGAACTAACCAAAACAGAGGTGGTATGAGAAACCCCTATGAAATTTTACTATTTTATGTTGATTTAAAAATAAAAGTTTCAAAAGCTTTTTGAGGGAGATATTCTGCTGTCTCAATAATGTTGCTCCTACAAGACCTAGGTTATTTACAAAGCATCCCAATGTCCCAATGCCTGGTGGGAGATACTTCCTCAAGAGCTGCTAGTCAGAGAGGGCCCCAGACAATCTGTGCACTTACAGTTTCTCTTGATCATTTGCCAGCACTAGGTGATAAGGTTGCATTTCTGTAGAGGTCACACAAGTTGGTTACAAGAAATTGAGAAATCAGTTAGAATGGAGCTAGAAGCTTCCTTCTTGATTTCTAGATTTCAGGATACTAGAGAGCCACATGCTATATTTATGGCTGTCAGTGCTTCTCAGCACTGGGCTCTATGTGCTATGATAAGAACCTGAAATGAAAGATGTACCCACCCATGCAGTAATGGCATGGCTGTCAACCAAGTCCCTTGTGACTGATTTTAAAGCTCAACCCACAGAAGGAGTTCCTGTCTTGTTGAAGCCCAAGGCTTGGCATGTCTTAGGCCACAGCAGCAATCTACTGCTGTTACTTTGTTTCATGGACATGGTGTTAAACCATCTTCCAAATATTTGTGGTTTCGCTCACAGATTACAGCTACCCTCAGCCTCAGTCAGAAGTGCTATTGATAATGACCATGGCAGTGAGCCTTAAACATTACCCCTGCTGGGGTTCAGGTAACATCATTTGAGAAATAGTGGAAAGAATTTAAAGGGATAGTTGAGGGCAGAAAACTCTCTATTGCTCACAGAGATAAAATAGCTCTCTGCTGTTATAAATTGTCAAAAAATGGATCAAGAAAAAGAAATCCCGGAACTAAGTCAAAATGGAAATGGAACAAAACACCTGAAGCACATTGAAGCCCATCTTACTAGGGAAATAATTTATAGCAGTTCTGAATGTTAAAAGATAAGAAAGCACACAGGATGGCTTAGTGGTGCCTCTCAAAGAGTTGAAAACAAGAGCCAACCAAACCCAAACCCAGTTGATGATAAGAAATTGTAGAAATAGAGCAGAAATCATTGAAAAAGAAACAAAAAATAAGTAAACAAAAGAATAAATGACTCTGAGAGCTGGTTCTCTGAGAAGATCTAAAAGATTAACACACCTTTGGACCAACTACCCAAAAAGAAAGACAGGACTCACCTAAACAGAAAAGATCAGGAAAACATAACGGCAGTCACCAAATAAATTCAGAATATTTTTTAAAGATTTACTTATTATATATGAGTATACTGTAGCTGTCTTCAGACACACCAGAAGAGGGCATCGGATCCCATTACAAATGGTTGTGAGCCCCCATGTGGTTGCTGGGAATTGAACTCAGGATCTCTGGAAGAGCAATCAGTGCTCTTAACTACTAAGCCATCTCTCCAGCCCCAGATTCAGAATATTTTAAATATTCCAGAAACCTCCCTAACATTCCCAGACAGCCCTACATCCAAGGTGTACACATCCTAAAATTTGAACTATCTACTCTAGGTCTCATGAATAGATGGACGATCTATTTTCACATATCAGATAGCTTACCCTTCTAAGGCAGAAAAGGTAAGCAAAACATGTACAGAGATAGAATATAAAAATAGCTTCATTGTGATGAGTGGGGGAATTTCAATAACTGTGAAGAACCTGCACAGCCAGGAAAGGAGAAAAGGGAAGCCACAGTGAGTAGCTCCTTGGATTCCACAGCTGTCAAGGACTCAGCATGGTGCTAGCCCACCTACTGATCTACTGACCTTGGACCTTGACCCCATTCTAGGAAAAGATGCTGTGTTCATTTCTCCTTTACCTGCTGCTGACCTCACAGCTGGAGGAAGAGGAGGGTTCCTTGTAACCATTGAAACAGAAGTGCAGCAACTGTAGCCTGTCCCCCTGCTATTGCTTTTCTTACTAAGCATCAGGTGCTTCACCCTTATCAATCTCTGGGAAGTGAAATATTGTTAACAAGACGTGGTGTGGTAGTTTGAATAAAAATGGCCCCCATATACACCTAGGGAGTGGCACTGTTAGGAACTTGTTAGGAGATGTGGCCTTGTTGGAGGAAGTGTGTCACTGGGAGGTGGGCTTTGAAGTTTCAGAAGCTCAAGACAGGCTTGGTGGCTCACTTTCTCTTTCTGATGCCCTGAATTCTCAGCTTACTCCTCCGCCCCTGACCCCCAGCACCCCATTATCTCTGCATGGCACCATATTTTCTGCCATGACGATAATGGACTGAACCTCTGAAACTGTAAACCACCCTCCATTAAATGATGTCCCAACACAAGTCCCAAATAAGAGTTGCCTTGGTCATGGTGACTCTTCACAGTAATAAAACCCTAAGACACAATTTCCTACATTGCCTTTTTTCTCCTCTAGGAGTAAAGCAGTGTCCCAGTCCATTCACATTAGAATGACATTCAGCACTCATTCTTCCCTTATCTTCTTTCAAGAGGGACTTAGCATCACTGAGCCCATTCTCTCTCCAGACCCCTTCCAGACCCAGCAGCAGAATAGGGAAGGGAGCCTGATGTCCTGCCTTCTAGAAACTTACAATGTGATGGAAGAAACAGGACAGAATTCTTTTAAAAAGCCTTTTTATTTGTTCTTTTTCTATTGCTCACTTCTGTGAACCAAATCCATGTCTTGCCTCCAAATAGCTGAGCTGGCAATATCATCAAAGAAACTGCGAAGCCTTTACATCCCTTTGTTCTTCCTTGATGGCAATTTTCATTCCTTTCAGGACCTTAGCAACACCTGGTTGCTGTGATGTCAACCTGAGAAAACGGACCCTTTATTCATTTTCTCTGCATCCTCCAATGGACTTGCCTCATTAAAGAGTGAACGGTAGCACACCCTTAACCTTTCTGATTCCTGCAAATCTGTATCAATGACAGTTTCAACACAAAGGGGAAAAACGCTTGTTTTTGTTTTCTTGCTTTTGTTGATTTTTCTCAACCCTAGGTTTTCTGCTCAT